>NW_015169791.1:635911-644672 GCF_001447785.1 Gekko japonicus
ACCTTTAAAGCCCTATATGGCCAGGGTCCGACCTACCTGAGGGACCGCCTTTCCCTACATATACCCCCAAGAGCACTTAGATCCGGAGCACAACATCGCCCAGTGATTCCAGGCCCCTGGGAGGCAAGGCTCGCCACGACTAGAGCCAGGTCCTTTTCAGTGGTGGCCCCTACCTAGTGGAAAGAGCTCCCAGAGGAGATCAGGGCCCTGTGGGACATTATGCAGTTCGGCAGGGCCTGCAAGATGGAGCTCTTCCGCCAGGCTTCTACATAGGGGCTGCCACTACCACCACCACCAATGATGTGGACAACATCGGGGTTAAGGATGGCCTGGGAAGATCTGCCACAATTTTGCGTGATTGATATTATCGGACTTATTTGCTTGGGATCAGCTATAGGACAACATCATCCCCAGAGAACTGTTTTACCATCATTGTATATATTCGGGGACCATCCTGCTTTCAATTGAGTATTATTGTTGTTTGTGATTAATTGTTATTAATGTTTTTATTGCTTTTATCCTGTTTTATATGGGCTTTGCCCCTTGTAAGCCGCCCTGAGCCCGTTTTGCGGGGAGGGCGGGGTAAAAATCCCAAAAAATAAATAAAATAAATAAATTATCCTTAACAAACAGTATAAAAAGCTGGGGGGGGGTGTATCTAAACCACACGTTGCATATTGTTTGAGACTGAAGGTCTAAGAAAGCACAATCCCTTCAGTTCCTCATGGCGTAGCTCTGACAGGTTGAAAAGCCTCCTAGTTTCTTGCATGATGATTGGGCTTTCCCTGCACACAAATGGTGTCAGGTTACTAATGATACACAGAAAGAGCAGGAGACCGCTGCACTTTTATGAGCTGGAGGGCAAAAGACTCCTGATCTCCCAGCACTTTAGAGCAGCCAGTATCAGGGCTGGGTGGTGGTGAGAGAGAGTTGCGCTCTCCTTGCCAAGCGGTGTTAAATGGGGGCGGAGAAAGACAGCAGCTCCCTCAGTAACAGGATGACACACACACACACACACCAGCTAGGGCTGCCAACTCCCCCGGTAGGGCGGAAATACCCCACCCCGGAGGCTCCGTTTCCCAACGCCGGGGAATCGGGGCCCGGGGGAAACCCCTCCCCGGCGTGCGCGTCACCGGAAGTGACGTCGCACGCTGGGGGCGGGGCCACGCCATTTGAGGGGAAAACAAAGCGGGACGCTCCCCCGACGACAGGCTTTTTAGATTTGGCAACCCTAACACCAGCTCTTAAGAACATAATTTATTTTTATTTACATAAAATCCCGCTAAATCTCCAAATTCTTTTATTTTTTCTATAAGCAACGGTAGTTTTCGTATAGGATCTTCTACCAAAACATTACATCATCTGCAAAGGCTCTGTATTTATACGAAAAACCTTTATTGGTTAATCCTTTAATTTCTTTGTCTTCTCTGATCCATCCAAGCAATACTTCTAAAATCCATATAAATCATAACGGGGACAAAGGACACCCTCGTCTCGTCCCCCTTTGAACTTTAAAATGGTCTGTCACCTCTGTATTTATTATTAGTGCAGCTTTTTGCTCCGAATAAATTGCCTTAATTATATTTGTAAATGACTCTCCAATGTCCATTTTTTCTATAACTTGAAACATAAAGTCCCAATTTAAGTTATCAAAAGCTTTTTCTGCATCAACAAAGAAGAAACCAACCTCTTTTTCTGGATGTTTATCATAATACTCAATTGCGTCAATCACCATTCTTATGTTGTCAATATTTTTGTCTTCTTGAAATTAATTTTCAATCCGGCTAACTGTCCATATTCTTTTAGGGAATTCAAAAGTTAAATAATAAATTATGATGGTTCTTCCAAAATGAATACCAAATCGTCTGGAAATGCTTGAAGTTTGTACTCTTCTCCTTTGATTTTAAGTCCTTTAATCTATTTTCTCTTCCCATGTCATTCAATGTTTCTAGAGCAAAAATAAATAATAAAGGAGATAGTGGGCAACCTTGTCTGGTTCCCTTTTGGATTTCAATATTTTGTGAAAGGTCTCCATTTATCATAACCTTGGCATATTGTTTCATATAAATTGCTCTCACCATTGTAAAAAAATTTCACCACAGTGCCAAGTTGATAACTGTTTTAGCATAAAAGATCAGCTAAGATTGTCAAAGACATTCTCTGCATCAAGTATACCAGTGCCATTTTTTTTTCTGGGTGTGCTTCAGAATATTCTAATACGTTCAGAATAGTTCTCACATTATTTCTCATTTGTTTTTTAGGTAAAAATCCTGATTGATCTTGATGTATTGTTTGGAGGAGGGCTTTCTTCAATCTGTTAGCCAAAATAGATGGCTTAGGCTGAGCTGTCTGAAACTGAATCCGATGATGATGGAGATCCTGTGCCTGGGTCGGAGCAGGCTTGGGTTATGGATAAGAACATAAGAACATAAGAGACGCCAATGTTGGATCAGGCCAAAGGCCCATCCAGTCCAACACTCTGTGTCACACAGTGGCCAGAAATACCAGTGCCATCAGGAGGTCCAGCAGTGGGGCCAGGACATTAGAAGCCCTCCCACTGTTGACCCCCCCAAGCACCAAGAAGACAGAGCATCACTTGCCCCAGAGCCCCTAGCTATACCTTGTGGCTAATAGCCACTGATGGACCTCTGCTCCATATGCTTATCTAATTCCCTTTTGAAGCCGTCCATGCTTGTAGCACCCACCACTTCCTGTGGCAGTGAATTCCATGTGTTAATCACTCTTTGGGTGAAGAAGTACTTCCTTTTATCCGTTCTAACCCGACCGCTCTGCAGTTTCATGGAGTGCCCACGAGTTCTTGTATTGTGATCCTGCTCCTGACCTTCAGTGGGGCACCATTGGTGCCAGCGCTGGAGGTTAGGAGTTTGGGAGTGCTCCTGGATGCCTCCTTAACTATGGAGGCCCAGGTAGCAGCTGCTGCCAAATTGGCCTTTTACCATCTTTGGCTAATCAGGCAGTTGGTTCCCTTCCTCAAACACAATGACCTGGTGACAGTGATCCATGTGAGGGTCACCTCAAGATTAGACTACTGTAATGCATCTACATGGGGCTGCCCTTGTCTCAAATCCGGAAGCTGCAGCTGGTGCAAAATGCCGTGGCCCAGCTCTTGATAGGGCTCTCTAGATGGGAGCACATACAGCCTGTGCTGAAGGCACTGCACTGGCTGCCAATAGCATACCGGATTTGTTTCAATGTGCTGATTCTTACCTTTAAAGCCCTACATGGTCAGGAACCTACATACCTGAGGGGCTGCCTTTCCCATATGTCCCCCAGAGAGCATTGCAGTCAGGGTCTCAGAACCAGCTGACCCTCCTGGGCCTTAAGGAGGTGAGGCTATCGATGACCAGGATCAAGGCTGTGGCGGCCCCATCCTGGTGGAATGAGCTCCTGGAGGAGTTCAGGGCCCTGCGAGACATTTTACAGTTCCATAGGACCTGTAAAACGGAGCTCGTCCACCAGGCTTTTGGGAGCAGCCGCCACCACCAATAAAGAACATTGGATAGTTGAATGTGGGAGGGCCCTGGATTCTGGAAATTGCCACCACTCAGCTGACTATGAGCTGAGAACTTTGAATAATGGCTGCTACTGCCATACGAACAACAAGTACTAGCACTTTATTATGGTTTTAGAATTATTTTAATTGTAACTTATCTGTTTTTATGTAAGCTGCCCTAAGCCAGCTTCGGCTGGGAGGGCGGGGTAGAAATTCAATAAATAAATAAATAAATAAAATAATCCTCAGCACAGAGCTCTCATATTTTGCCTCTGTTGTACACTGAGTCAACATTTTCATTGAGCTATCCACTATGATCTCAAGGTCTCTCTCAGTCTCAGCAAGTTCATTCCCTATTAGCATATACTGAAATTTGGGAGTTTTTTGTTCCAATGTGCATCTGCTTACCCTTACCTACAGTGAATTTCATTTACCACATTGTTGCCCACTCACCTAATTTGTGGAGGTCCTCTTGAAACTCTTCATAGTCAGATGTGGTTGTCAGAAAAAGTTGGCTTCCCCTGCTGAAGACACCATTTCCACGTGGCCCAGATTAAACAAATTTAGAGTCCAGTGGCCCCGTATCAGAAACTGTGCAATAACTGGTGCAATCTGTTTTAAATTCCCTTTTAAAGTATTTTAATTAACTATTTACTGTTGTGGTTTTTTGTGATGCCGAATGGCCTAATTATTTGTTGTGATCCACCCTGAACCCGTTCACGGGGAGGACGGAATATTAATTTGAAAAATAACATTTTAAAAATTAAAATAAACATTCTGAATAATTTTGTGTAATTTGAAAATTTGACCACTATGCTGTTCCAGATCATTTATGAACAAATTAAATAGTACTGGCCACAATATCAATCCTTGTGGGACCTTACTGTTCATTTCTATCTATACTGTTTGTTTGTTCCTACTCTCTGCTTCCTGTTGTTTTTAATGCATAAGAAGACCTTATCCTATGACTGCTAAGTTTGCTTGGAAGTCTGTGGTACATTGTCAAAAGTCATTTGAAAGTCCAAGTATATAATGTCCACTGGGTCTCTGTGGTTGTTCCATTTGTCAAAGAATGGCAAAGGTTGGTAAGGCAGGACTTCCCTTTGCAGAAGGAAATATTTCAACTTCTGCTTGCATAGGTCACTGAGCCCCCTTGCTGTTTTTAGCTGTCCACTTCTGTAGCTTTTCCAGCTCTGGTACTCTTTTTTAATATGGAGCAGGCAGAATATTGCAGCATTATAGACTAATACAATATTATGTTTTATTTTTTCTGTTGGAGCTATTACTTTTTGAGTTTGTACTGTTTTGTTATCAGCTTTTGGAAGCAATGTCCCCAGGAATGATGCTTCCATTGACCTGCTGTGAATGGACATCAAGCAAAGCAAAGGCAAAACAAGAGGAATCTAGGGTTTAGGAAGAGCCCATGACATTCCCCTGAGTAAATGCTGGTTATATTTGTTATAATCTACAACGAAATCTTAAGAAATTAATTATAATGAGTAAATTGTATTGGGTAGATTTTAACAAAGTGAAACTCACTACAGTGAATATCTGTTCTTAAGCCCATTATTTAAAGAATATGAAACCATGATGCATCTTCCATGTAAACTGATAAGACCTTTAATAGTGTCATGCAGATTTCATTTAATAGTAAGGCTCCTGAACTGTGCTAATTGGTTGGTTTAAAAAATGCACTGACACACATTTGGCTGTAGTGATCTGTCTTGCTGTATGGTTCACTGCATATTGACTATATGCTAACATGCAATTGATCTGTTTTGCATTGCAATGACATTTCTTGCATCTTTGATGTCCCATTTCAAGAACCCATGAGAATTGAGATGTGGGGTTTCAATGCAGGATTGCCCTGTGGCTTATCATTGCCCTTGCTCTGGGACAACCAACCTCATTATCTATAGTTTCATTTCTTCTTGTATCAGGACAGGTGCAAGAATGGCAGTAAGGAATTAGGAAACTTGCACTAGACATAGTCCTTCCAATATGCTTTTACATTAATTTTAGTTTGTGAGTTAGTTCAATGGTTACATTCTTTTCAACTTGCAAGCCATAGCCATTTTTCTGTTTTCGGTCTCCACAGGGTGATTAAATTCTTTTGTTTTACTCCCTTCTGGATTGTTGCTGCAATAGTTGAACAGATTTTGAAATGAAATGAGGACTTGTTGTATGGCTAGCCCCATAGGTATATACAACAAAAAATGCAATTTTTCTTGAATGCTGTTTGGATGGCAGCTTGTAGTATAGCCCCTGGTGTTTTGTATCTAAGGAATGGTCACCGTGCCACCAACATGTTGACATAAGATTCCAGGAGTGACAGGAGGCATGATGGGATGTTAATACTAAATATAGAACTCTATTTATCTTCATGACAAGTGTCTTTTGTTAGTTATTAGAAGGAGTTGTCGAAACCTTGAAGAAGAAGAATATGCTGAGGCAAAATGGTGTCAATATAACCCAAAAAGCATGTGAGCATTGTATGTGGATTTTCATTCCAGATAGCCAGAGGAGGCGTGGCACCTTTTTAGTAGAAAAACAAAACTATTGTGGCCTGCTTTAAAGCCTCTGAAATGTGATGACAGCTAACAACAGTCACCTCTGGTGAAAAGAAATGGAACAAAATTGGTTTTCAGAATATGATTGTATGCATTTAAAGGGATAAGAATGGAAAGGCACAAGACAATATTTTTCATAGTAGTACTACAAAATGGTATTTTGGTAGACCAGTAAGAAAGTTACAGCTTGTACATTTGGCCTTGTGATGTCTTGCCACTTGCACAGGGAAGAAAATCCAAAACATTTTTACTTGTGCAGTCTCAGAATCCGGAATGCCATGTGACCTTCAATACAATATGAATTTAGTTGAATGCTACAGTAGATTTGCTTACAGCCTTGGACCTACTCTGTTCTTTCTAATTTTTCTTTCTATCACCTGTTCAAGTTGCTGAAATGCCTGCAGTCGGCCCGTCTTTATCTATGACAATTACCAGTAGTGGTTAGAGCATCAGATTAGAATCTGGGAGATCCATGTTCAAATTCTCACTCTGCCATGGAAGCTTGGTGGGTCATCTTGAGCCAGTCACACTCTTAGTTTAACTTACCTCATAGGTCTGTAAAAATAAAATGTTTCCTATGGAATCTATATTATAAATTGCCTTGTATTATGCGTACAGCTGACTAAGAAGGCTACATGGAGGTTTTGGAAGGGAAGGAGGAAAAGGGCTATTGTTGTCTGCATACCACGTGCAAGCTGTTGGTACTTTCCTGGCAAACTGAAGCTGCAGCATGTGCATTAGCAGGGCCAATTCAAAGAGGAGGGCAGTCTATGAGGCTGGAAGAATGTGAGCATTGCCCTATTCATTACCCCTTCAGCAAAACTCCCTGCTCTGTGTGTCTACCTTCTCTATAGAAGATCAAAGCAGAGACCTTTCTTCACTTCTGCTATTGTGAGGTTGCTGCATCTTGGATCTCCTGAGAGCAGTGGTCCTGCCATAGTAGTACGTTCCACTTTACCACTCATTTTATGACACTTATCTCCTTTTGAGCCTGGAAATGATATGGGCTAGAGGAAAAGGCTGTGGATTTTGCCTTCTAGTTTTGGTCTTGTTGCTAGGCTAATATCCTAGTAAGTGGTACCCTTCTCCCCCAGTTCCTTTAATTGATTCTGTGTCCTCGTCTCTTCCTCTTCCAGCCTGCCCCATTGTTCCCCTGGCTTTCCATTGTTGCTTTAATTTTCCCGGCTCTTCCTGCAGTGCTGTAAGCAGGATGGGAGAAGAAAGAGGATTTTAACAAACTCCTTTACCAGTGAGTAAATTTCCCTTTCATGTCTGCTGTGTCTTCTTCTAGTAGCATCTTCCATCACTTGTTCTGCACTTGTACAAAAAGAGAATCGACTATGGTATAATTTGCTTGGTGGATGCTTAGTAGAGCTTGCAGTACCAGGTATCGTGAGCTCCAGGGAAAACACAGGAATAAAATTTCCTCAGAGATATCTTTATTCAAGAAATTTAGTGATGAAGAGGTCAAGAATGTATATGGTTCACAGAAAATTATTCTCTCCCTATCTTACATTTCATGAATTGAGTCAACTGCAAATAATTTGACCTGTGAAAGCACCCGCAAGAGTGTTTGTGATTCTTCTGGGTAAATGCTGTCTTTGCTGCAATTTATGGAAGTTATATGGGTAGACAGATATGTAACCAGGGTAACACATACAACCCCCTCCCCCCATAAATCTGTTGCTACAATTGCTTTTTTTTTACTCAATAGCTTTTAAAAGTGGTATACCAGAATTCAGTTTTCATATATACCAATAAGCCAAAGCAAACTAAGACATTAGATTTTAAAATCTGTACCAATGAATTGTTGAAAATTAAAATGTTACGTTAATGTATGTATTCAGTGGTTGTAAATTATAAATTAAGACATTTATCAGAGATAAGTCTGTACGTAATCTAATGAAAAACTTGAAAAAACCATTTTGATAGCCTAAAAATGTAGGTATCTGAACTAGGACACCAGGCTATACTGGAGATTTATATGTTGACGTAAATAATATTCTGTTAGGTGAAGGTGTGCCATGCTAAAATGTAAGGTATATTACCAGCATTAACTATTAGTGCTATGTATTATTTTAAAATATTTTAGTGTGTGTTCTTAGTTTTAAGAATTCACAAGATGGCTTACAATAATAAAGGTTGCCACACATCTGGCCTTTTAAGGCCCCTGCCACACGCAGGGGAAAAGGCGCGGCTTTTAAAAGCCGTGCCAATGTTGACACGGCGCGGCGGGATCTCACGGATCCCCCGGCCGCGCCGCCTTTTCTCCCCGGCGCGATCAAACGCCGGGGAGAAAACACGCCCTACTCGGGGGCCGGCCGAACTGCGCATGTCCGGGCATGCGCAGTTCGGATCCGGGCTGGGGTTGAGCCGGCGCAGGGAAGCGCGATCAAACGCCCCGTTGCCGCGCCGCTTCCCTTTAAACCACCTAGATAGGTGGTTTAGTTTGCGCCGGCTTATCCCGGGAAAGGGACAGTTCGGCCACGGAAGCAAGACGCTTCCCAGATGTGGTGGTGTGATCGCGCCGGTTTGATCCGGCCCCGAACTGTCCCGCTCCCGGACCAAATAACCGCGTGTGAACGGGACCTTAAGTCAGGAATTCTACTGCTGAGAACCTTATATAGTTTCATGATTAAACTTGTCTATCATGTTCTGCTGTTCACTGGGGAAAGAG
>NW_015169791.1:644696-665125 GCF_001447785.1 Gekko japonicus
GAAAGAGTAGGAACAGTTTTCCTGCGGAGTTACATTGAGAGCAACAAAATGTCATTACCAGCAGGGTCTTTTGCCAGGTTCTCCATTTTCTCTACACACAATTTATGTCTAAGTTGGTAATGGGGACAGGGTCTGTCATCCCAGGGTGTTCAGATGCTAATCTCTATAACAAAGGTATAACTAGTAAGGATATTGAGCAGTGAAGTTATGCTGCTTATCATATGGTTTTACATATGTTCATGTGCCTGCTTAGACAGAAAGGGTAAGCTATATATTTAATAAATATTAGATTGACTTCAGTTGGGAAAGGAACATTTATACTTTTGAGCTACATAAATCTCTCTGAGGCAGAATATAAAGATCACAATTGCACAGCTATTTAATGAGCAAAATTGGTTATGGATTAAATAATTTTATTCCAGATGTACAATCATCTAATCATAATGTGGTTTAGATAAGGCCCAGTTGAATATTACTAAATGAATTTTTTTTAAAAAAATAAGGTACTTGTGTCCGCAGTGACTGATTTTCTTGATTATCTCCTGAGAAACCTCCACACTGGGACACAATGTTTCTTGGCTAGATGTTATTGTTTTGCTTTCATCTCATATGTAATTTGATTTAGTAATTTAAAAAATCTGCACAACTCATTTTTTTAAGCATCTATATCAATGGAACTCACTCTGTGGACCATGGAGAGCCACACCGACATTTACCATCAATTAAAAGAGCCACATGCCTACTGTATGTCCTGCACACCATCCTAAACACACACACACACACACACACACACACACACATACAAATATATAATATAACCATTTAATTACCAAAGTACCTCTGAGCATCTAGTTTCGCCATTATTTGGAGGGTTTTTTTTAAAAAAATGGGGTGGCATTTAATAGTGGTATGCCCCATTTCACCAACTTGTTCAGCTTCATATGTTGGTAAAGGTAAAGGTTCCCTTGCTCAAAAGCCAGTTGAGTCCGACTCTAGGGTTGCGGTGCTCATCTCCGTTTCAAAGCCGAAGAGCCAGCACTGTCCGAAGACTGTGGCCAGCAAGACTAAACACCAAGGTTCACGGAACGCTGTTACCTTCCCACCGAAGTGGTACCTATTTATCTACTTGCAATTTCTTGCTTTCGAACTGCTAGGTTGGCAGGATTCATATGTTGTAAAAGGTAAAGGTAAAGGTTCCCTTGCTCGAAAGCCAGTTGAATCTGACTCTAGGGTTGTGGTGCTCATCTCCATTTCAAAGCCGAAGAGCCAGCGCTGTCCGAAGAGGTTTCCGTGGTCATGTGGCCGGCATGACTAAACACCAAGGCGCACGGAACGCTGTTACCTTCCCACTGAAGTGATATCTATTTATCTACTTGCAATTTCTTGCTTTCGAACTGACTCAGCCTCAAATTCAAAGCCCATACACCTGTACATCTCTGTCTTAATCATCATGGGAACATTGTCTTGTGTATTAAAAATTAAGGCGTTTTATCTTGGGACCATAGCAGGGGTCATTTGGGGGGGGACGCGGGGGGACGCCATCCCCCCGGGTGAGGTGCGGGAGGGCGGGGCCTGGAGCTCCCTGCTGGTGCCCGCTAGAGGTTGCCGCCGGCTGTGGGGAGGACACACTTCCAGTGATGTCAGGGGGTGTGGCATATGCTAATGAGTTATGCTAATGAGTCCCCCTAGCTCTTTTTCTACGAAATGACCCCTGGACCATAGTAATGATGAAATTCTTCCAATTGCCAAACTTTGTCCATTTTCCTGTAATGTGGGTCAGCTGCCATGGTGAACAGTGCTCAGAACATCTTTTGAGCCACTGACTGATTATCACTGACCCATACAGGCATTCTGATACTCTTACCATTTCCACATTTTGTGACCTAAACTGTTGTTCAGAGTGCTACTTTGTGAGATTAAGTGTGACAGGTGGATTACTCCTGACTCTTGGCAGTCATGCAGTGTGACTGTATGCTCATTTAACCTTACCATAAGAGAACCCTAAACTGGTTTTAATCCTAGTTGGTCTCCAGTATATCAACTTACTGTGATTTTATGGGGTACCAGATTGCCCAAAGGATAAAGGGCTTCTAGGATCTGAAAGGAGAGTTAGAACAGCCTTGATGGTCAAGAATAAGGTTTGTTTTGCTCAACTGTCTGTTTTCAAAAGCTGCCAGGCTGTTGTTTCTAGAACCTCACAGTCAGAGTATTCCGTGCTGTTAATTTCCATGCAGTATCTGATACTGTCTCTGATCCTGGAGGTTTTATTTAGCTGTCCTGGTATTAGCAGTAGATATATTTATAAAGAATAGGTCTAGTCCATTAAAATGTAAATATCTGTATAACCTACTGGCCAGTGGCCAGCACCACATTTCATGGTAATAAATTCCATGCTATGTATTATATGAATAAACAAGATTCTGAGCAATGAAGGGGCCATCCAAGTAAACAGTTGTACCTGTACAGTGCAAAACAAAGAGCTTCCTTAATCAAAATTAGCTGGATAAGGTAAAGGTAAAAGTTTCCCTTGCTTCAGAGCTAGTCGAATCCAACTCTAGGGGGCGGTAATCTCCATTTCCAAGCCAAAGAGCCAGCACTGTCTGAAGACATTTCCGTGGTCATGTGGCCGGCATGACTAAATGCCGAGGCACATGGAATGCTGTTACCTTCCCACTGAAGCGGCATCTATTTACCTACTTGCAGTTTCTTGCTTTCAAAATGCTAGGTTGGCAGGAGCGGGGGCCAGAGACGGGAGCTCATTCTGTCACGCAGAATTTGGGTCCCGAGCTACCGACCTTCTGGTCCGTAGCTCAGCATCTTAACCTCTGAGCCACCATGGTGTGGATAGTGTTAGCTGGATAGTGAGTGACAATTACTACAGCTCTGTGTTGTAGTGTCTTTACAGGGATCAGTGCAACAATGTCAGTTGTCTGGCAAGCAGTGCTGCAGTACTGTTGGAAGTGCAAAAATATATGGAGGACTGAAGCAATCCTGTTGTAACATTTAGGCTCCTTTGTAGGATGCCAGTTGTCAAAAGGGAATAGAACACAATGCCAGTGCAAGGGGGGGGGGGAATCAGCATTCCACTTACAAATCTACAGATAAAATATATGGATGGTTAAGGTTTATTAAAAAATTAAAAAAAAAACCACAGGAAACTATTATGTGCCATTTGTGTATACACTTTGCATGTTAACAGTGAAAACTGTTAAGGTCCCCCCCCCCCGATAGGAAACATACAATTACTAAGCCAGAACAGTGCTGAGAAGGTGAAAATGTGGTTTTGCATCAAGGTATTTTCAAAACAATGAAAGTAAATCCTGTATCACAAATTAAGCCCCATACACACTATACTAAATGTCCTCTGCCTTTTACCTTTTCCTGTTTTTCCTTGAAAACTGCTACTGCCTGTTGTATCTCATTGTCCATATTTGGCACTTTCCTTTAGTCTTTTTAGGCATCATTTATCAGCTGTCCCGGCGATATTTTTCATCCTGTCCTCTCATGTCTCAGATTGTCTGGCTGATTCTCATCAGCTTCTTTGTTCCTCCACAGCCCTCAGTGTCTCAGGCACTTTCTGTGTCTCAGGCAGTTCTCCCCTTAAGAGGCCATCTTTCAGCTTGCTTTCTGCTGCTGCAATCCAACAGGTTTGTTCTCTCCTCTAGTTTTCCTTCCTCTGGTTTTCTAGACAACACATCAAGTAACAAAGAGAAAAAAACAGTGGAGGAAAAAAAACACCTTACAAATCATGCACCGAACACTTGGGACTGACATTTGATTATCCAGACTAATGGTCCATTCTGCCCAGTGCTGCCTGTTCAGCTTAGTAGCAACTGTTTTGGGAGTTGGCAGGTCTTTATTGTTCTTAAAGGGCTTTTTCTTAGTGAAATAAATGTTCACCCATAGAGCTTGGACCTTGTAGATATATTTAAATCATGAATATAAATGTTTCATCAAGTTTTGAGTTTTGATCAGTAGGATTTTTCTGACAAGATGTGCTTGTGTATGTGTTTTTAAACAATGTCTACAAGTTGTAGGCTCACCTACAAGATAATTTTGCTTAAAAGCTGACGTTTCTATAAATGCAACATGGGTTTTTCATTTTATTCTGCGCATGTCTACTGAAATCCCATTTGGCACAATCTCAGCATGATTTGAAAATTTGCACATTATAGACTGCATGGGTTTATCTCACAAACTAGAGGTGTACAGTCAGATATACCCCATTGAAAATGAACCAGAAATTATCTGTTTCAGGTTAGCTTCTGAATATCTGAAATGTCCCCAATCACTCCCAAATTCCGTAAGTAATCTATCGATCTAATTCTCAATATAGATCTAATTCTGAGTGCCGATACTTATTGGCCGCCACAGGGATCTACGCCAAGCCCCACTGTATTGACAGTGAGAGAGAGACTGGCTGATAGCGAGGGGGGGGGGGGAGGAAGCAAAAGCAGAACTGGAATTGAAGCTAATTTCTTCTGCAGTATGAATGGCTAAATAGCAGGAGGACATTTTAAAAGATATCTGAGCTTCTCACCTCTATCTCTTTTGCTACAGGTGCCGCCCCCATCCTCTTAAAACTTTCTCCGGGGGGCTTCTATCTGGTTCTGTCAGTAAAAGGCAGGGTCAGGGTCCTTTTCAGGCCTATTTTGGCCCTGTAGAGAGGAATCCTTAGGGCCAGGCCTGACAAGGGTTGCCAGTGTGAGGCTGGGAAATTCTTAGAGATTTTGTGGTGGACTCTAAGGAGGACTGAGTTTGGGGAAGGGAGAGGCCTCAGCTGGATATAATGCCACAGAGTCCACCAGGGAGACAGATCTGTGCTGTCTGGAGTTCAGTTGTAATTCTGGGAGATCTCCAGGTTCCACCTGGAGGTTGGCAACCCCAGGCCTGGTAGCACCCTCTGGGTGACCTACCATCTGACTTGCATGAATCAACTAGGCTGTTCAACAGCCGCCACCCTGTGGAAGCTAGTGTGGTGCAGCAGTTAGAGCTTCAAATTAGGGTCTATGAGACCCAGGTTCAGATCCCCATCTTGCTATGGAAGCTGACTGGGTGATTTTGAACCAGTCTCATACTTTCAGCCTAACCAACCTCACAGAGTTGTTGTGCAGATAAAAAGGAGAAAATAATGTAAGCTGCTTTGCTCCACTCTGTGGAGAAAGACTGTAATTTTCCTAGGTAGAGGCTGTGAGGAGATGGAGACGGAAAGCTGAAGAAAGAGAGGCAGGTAAAGGTAGGTTAACTGTTGGATGGGAAGGAAATAGGGTCACCAACTCCAGGTGGGGAAATTCCTGGACATTTGAGGGGTGGAGCCTGGGAAGGGTGGGATTTGAGGAGGGGAGGAACTTCAGACCAGTATGATGCCATAGACTCCACCCTCCAAACTAGCCATTTCCTGCACAAGAACTACCATTGCAAGCCTCTAGGCAAGGGCTGCTGTCCAGGTGACAGAGATCTGTTCCCCTGGGTAAAATGGCTGCTTTGGAGGGTTGAGTCTATGGCATTATACCCTGCAACTTCCCTCCCCAAGCCTCACTGTCCCAAGGCTCCACCTCCAAATCTCCAGGAATTTCCCAACCTGGAGCTGGCTGCCCTAACATGAATTGATCTCTGTAGCTGGGAGATCTGTTGTGATTCTTAGAGAGCTGCCACTGCTGCTTTCGGGGGAGAGGAAGCAGGTGGGTGGCTGGGAGCATTGCCATCACTGTTGCTGTTGTGCGGGGTGAGGAAGGAAGCAGGTGGGAGGCTGGGAGAGTGATAGGGCAGAAAGAGAGAGTGATGGGGGGCAGAAAGAGAAAGAAAGAGTAATGAGATGGGGAGGCAGAAAAACAAAGAGAATGATGAGGGGGCAGGAAGAGAGAGGAAGTAACATGCATGGAGGAGAGATAGAGTAAGAAAAGGGGAGCAGAAGAGAAAGAGTGTGAGAGAGGTAGTGGGAGAGGGGAAGAGGCAAAGGTGTGAGGAATGGGATAAGTGCCCCACAAGTTTCTTGCAGGTCTGGGATTTTGAGAGTGTTTCTCTTTTCAGGCTTCAGGACCCAACAAGGAGAGGAAACTGGTCCATCAAACAGCTATTTGGTGGTATCTCCCTCCCTTTAAATTTTAAGGGGCCATTTTCTATGGGAAGATCTAGCTAGGTCAAACCTATAGAAAATAATGGTTCTTTAAAATTTAAAGAGAATGGAGATGCTGACTAACAGGTGATCAAGTAGACCTGGACTTGGAGGCTATGTCTATCACCCATATGAAATAACAGAGTCATTATTTCTTATGGGTGGTAGAGAAGCCAAGTTTATCCATAGGAAACAAGGGCTCTCTGTTGCCCATAGGAAATAATGGCTCTGTTAATTTCTATGGGTACTAGGCCTGGCATCTCCACCATTAGTAGGAAATAATGATTTTTGATGCCAGGTCTTGCCACAGAAGATAATGGCTCTTCAAAATTTAAAGAGAAGGTGATGCTGCCAAACTTCAGATGCTATCTGAAGAAACTAGCTTCCCCTCCCTCCCTCCCTGCTCCTGCTACCTCTAATGGTGCAGGGGACTGGGGAGCAATTGCTGAAATGGTCCCATATTTTTGGGACTCTCTTTACTGTTTTGGGTCCTGAAAATCTGGGATAATGAAAAGCATGCCCTCCCCAAATCCAGATCTGAAATTAATCTGAAGAATTTTGATGTGTATAACCATATCCCAAACATACTCTGATGTTAGTACAAATATTACTCTGCTATGTTGTGGCTATTTTTTATTTAGTACTGTTTAGGCTATGTTTCACAACAGTATCCTGCAGATGACAATTTGGGAAGCCGTCTTCTTTGTTCCCCAAACATCAGTTTATCACATATCCAGATTTGGCTGATATGTGACAATGAAGGGATGGTTTTCAGGTTACGACCTTGCTGATAGTGATGCATCAGCATGATAGCTTACCTCAAGGTAAATGGCCTCATGCTAGAATAAATTGGCTTTATTTGTCATGTGTATATGACCTTAGAGAAATCTATTTTATATTAGGACTTTCCATTCCAATGAAACGTAGTATGAAGATAGATGCATCTGGAAATCTATTAATCTTTGTAGACCAAGCAAATCATTATGTTAGGAAATACTTTGGAAATCATGAAATCTTCCTTTCCACAGGTATCCCCCTCCCAGTAAATAGCAAAAATCCAAACAAAGTTTTTTAACCTGTTGCTATACAAGGATGTGATACAGCCAGCAAATTCCTGAGGCCAAATTCTTGTTTACAGGAGGAGGTAACAGTATAATTTGAAAATAATTCAGTTTGAACTTGGAATCTTTGGCAGTTGTATCAAGCAAGTTAAATCATCACATCTTCAAAAACAGTAGGAAGTGGTTGAAATTGTTATCTAGCTTTTCAGTATAATCCCTAAACCGGTTTAGAAAAATATCAAAAACTAGATTAAAATACAAATTAAATCAAATAATCTAAACAAACAGAGTAAACAAGCAAAGCAACTGTTAAAGCATCAGCAGATACGTCAATAGAACATTCCTTCCAACAACACAATTACTTCAGGTCAGCCAGTAAAGGATATCCTTTATCTTACTTCTGAATGTGAAAAATGTGCCCAGGAGAAGCTCACTTCCTAGAAGCTACAGAATCTCAGTGCCACCACTAAGAAGGTCTTCTAACTGCTTCAGATGATGATGGCACACAAAGCAGGACTAGGGTTGCCAGACCCCCTGGTGGAGGTGGGGTCATCCAGCTCCGGGCCCTGCCTCCTAGCCACCGATCAGCTGGCTGGCAGAGGACTTACCAGTAAAAAGAAGGCCTAGGCCATATTGCCGACCTTGCATGGGAAGTGATGTCATCAGGCCAGTGAGTTCCAGGTGATGCTCTAGTATTTGGGCAAAAACTCTATGGTAGATGCCGGTTTTCGCCCAAATTCCAGAGTGTCACCAAGAAGTCACTGGCATGATGACATGACTCCTGTGCAATGCTGGCTACATGGACTGGGCCTTTCTCTTTCTCCTGGTAAGTCCCCCCCCCATTCCCCACCGGTTGCCAGAAGGAACCTGGCAACCCTAAGCAGGATCTCTTGTGGTCTCCTAAGTGTACAGGTATGTGGGCCTGCTATCTGTTTAGTTCAGAAGAAAATCAGTTAAGCAGTGGAGAAAAGTTGGTTGCTGACAGGTAAAGAGGAAATGTTATATGATATTATGTGATTTGATAAAAACTTTGATAAAGCAATTTTCTTTTCCTGTTCAAAAGTTTAGCATAGGTGGCTTCCGGTTTGGCTTCTGCGAATGGCGGACGCATCCTCGGGTCGCTCCCGAGGGTGTCTCGCCCGCCCGCGATGGAGGAGGGAATCCGCGCGAGCGGAGACCCGAACGAGCACCTCAGAGAGAGAGGGGCTCGGATCCGGGGCGCTTTAGGGCTTTTTAGGGGGAGCCTCTTTCTTGGCCAAGCGGTCGGAAATTGAGGCTCTCGCCGCGCCCTGCCCCTATGGACCTTGCTGCGTGAGCGACCCCGTAAGGGGTTTAGTGGAACCTACGGACATCACCGAGTGATGAAGCGAAAAAGTGAAAAAGCGATGAAACTGAAAAAGAGCGGCTGGATCTGTGAGTTGTCAATCATAGTAAAAAAGAAATAAGCGCGCGCCCCCCACCCCCAACGATAAGACATGAGAGAGGGTGAAGATCCTTCTATTCGCGTTTAAACTCTCGTTTAAAGCGAGCTTGGCGGAGAAAAGGGGAGGGGGGAAACTGAAACTGGAAGAAAAGCCCTTTGTCGGTCTAAGCGAAAGAGCGAAAGAGCGAGACGATCTTAACTTTGAATGAACTGTAAGAACTTTCCGAGGGAGCTCCCCCCCCCAGCAAAATGATGTGAGAGAGGGAGGGGATGTCCTCACTCTCGATCTCAACAATTCTTAGCGGAAAAATATGGGGGGGGGGAGAACGGATGGCAGATTAAGCATAAAAGTGGAAAAAGTTAAGCTCTGATGAAGAAATACAAGTTTTTGCCAAAGATAAACAAAAAAGCAAGATGTCGGTGCTGTGTGAAGAAGCTAGCAAAGAAGAAAGGAGGAACTTCTGGGGATGGCGCAGTTACTAACTAAAACTGTGAAAGACTGTGACTTTGAACTGAGCTGCGAGAAGCGTAATAATGTGCATGGAGGTGGAAAGTAGCGGCTGAGAATGGCAGCGATAAATTCAATGTTGAAAAAGGATATATCCATTCTCAAAGTCTATTTTTTTTTGCGAAAAGGCACATTAGCGCAATGCTCATAGTCGATAACCAGGAAGTAAGCGATTTGGAGGAGGAGCTGACAAGTTGCAGAGAGAGAGCGAGGAAGATTCATCCTGTACGCCGAGATCATAAGAAACCAGCACGGACGAAAGAAGCAATACTAACAAAACACCATTGGGACAATTTTAACATATTAACATGGACTTGTCCAATTGTTAAGATGAAAGAAGATTGACAACACAGAGAAGAAGCTAAAGAAGAATGTTTCACTTTTACTAACAGATTAACATAGCAATAACTAACATCACTCACACTTTCCTTCATCCCACTATATACCCTCCTTTTTTTCCTTAAGCGAAACTCCTCTCCTTTTTAGGAGAGTTTAATAAAGCATTTACTTAAAAAAAAAAAAAGTTTAGCATAGGTACAGTGAGCAGGGCAAACCACTCTGAACTGCATATATTCCTTTACCAAAGAATGCCTGGGACTTACCATAAAGTAAAAGTAAGAAGTTATAATTGTATAATAATATACAATTTGATAATTACAAGGTTGAAGACAGATGTAATATAAAAGGAAAGTTTGCAGCTGCTCTATTGCCCTCCCTTCATAAATTCACTGCCTGGTGAGTTATATTAGCAAATCAGATGTTGGTTCAAGTCTTCCAGTCCTGTCATTCTTGGCTTGCTCACTCCTTGAAAAGTGTCCTACAGTTAGACGCATAAGACAGAAACAACAGAGTCTCCAGATGTAGATTTGAAATCTTGGTTTGGTACCAGCCAATAAACCCATTTTTGGACCATCTGCATTTGGACATAACAGTTAACTGGGTTTTGAGGAAAGTAAGGCTTATGCAGCTGAAACAATCATGTAAGAAATGCCACTGGACTCAAGCTATGTAAGAAATGTGATGATTATGGTATCTCAGAATGAAATCCAGTTGTCTGCCTATTGGTGACACTGGATTCCATTTTTTTAATATCTGCCATCTGCTTATTCAGCAGCAGTTGGCTGCCTACAGAGTTCACCTATCAGATATTAAATTCAAATATCAAATATATATTTATGTTCTTACATTTGTGCACAAAATGGGGATTTACATAATTGTAACCAAGATTGAACAATGCATTTTAAAACTCTTTTGGAGCAAGAGAAATACTAGAAACAGATTTTGTTCCAAAGCCAAAATAGATTATTAGTTTTTCATTGCCCTTAAAGCTGTGGGTTTTGTACATAGTTTGTTTAAAACTTTATGTCATGTTCAGGGGTCATTTTGTAGAAAAAGAGGTGCAGGAGCTCATTAGCATAACTCATTCGCATAGCTTATTTGCATATGCCACTTCCCCTGACATCACCGGAAGTGTGTCAGAAGGCAACAGCCACCACTCAGGCTCCACTGGACTGTTTTGGATTGCTAGCTATTGGGGGGGGGGACACACACACGCAGATCTGTCCTTGCAGAGGAGGGAGAGCTTGTACCTCAATAACATTTGGTCTTAAAGGTGCCACTAGACTGTTTTGGATTGCTAGCTGGGGAGGGGGACGCACAGGTCTGCCCTCACACAGATCTGTGAAGAGAGAGAGAGAGAAGGAGGGGGAGAGGGAAAGAAAGAGGGAGAGACAGAAATAAGGAGGGAAACAGGGAAAGGAGGGGAAGGAAAGGAGGGAAAGAAAGAAGGGGAAAAGGAGGAAAAGAAAGAAAGAAAAAGAAGGAAAGAAGGAGGGAAAGAAAGAGAAAAGGGAAGAAGGGAAGAAGGAGGGAAATGAAGTAAATAAAGAATGCGTACAGCTGAAGATGGGAGGCAAATAAAAGGTAGGTTGGTGAATGGCTGAGAAGGAGATCCTGCAGGAAATGACCCCTGGTCATGTTTAAAGAATAATTCCACTTAACCTTTTAAATGAACACCTTTTGTGAGTTAAGGTAATCAGAACTAAACCTCATTAGAATGTTCCTTTTGATCATTAAAATATATTTCTTTGCCTTTAAATAGAAATTAATTGAGACAGTATTTACTTAAAATTGAACATCCTGTTCCAGCTACTTATCAGCATGGGTATTGCAAAGGAGGCAGGATGTTATCTTACCCTTGAAGGCTGCACTGTTTATTTCATTGGAGACAGCAAACACATGCCTGTATTTTTGGGGTGTGTGTGGATTTGTTAAGTCCTCTACTAACAACACATCATTCCTGTACTCTTTCATGGGTACAAATTCCTGCAAATGCCAGGCATATATGAGAGCCAGATATAGGGGGGCTTACTGCTGTGTCAGCAGCACTGTGATGCCTAGAGGACATCGAACCTCCAATTTGTGAACATAGCAGCAGTGGTGTTATACATTCAACCTGGCATGCAGTACTTGGCTTCTGGATGTGCCTAGGATTTCTGCACTTTGGTTGTCTGTGTTGGTGTGCAGGGAAGAGCACAAATTTTGCCAATGCAGTTAAGTATGTTTTGTGGATTGGACTTAAATCTGAGACCAGAAACAAAACCACTGCTGAAGAAGTGTAATGGAAATTGTAACTTAAATATCACTTTATCCTTTACTCTGATATTCGGACACAGCAGAACATAAATCTGTTCTGTACTGCTATTAGTTAATTGTGGTTATTTACTTTTGCACATCATAGCTAGGTCTCTAGCAGGGGTCATTTCGTAGAAAAAGAGCTAGGGGAACTCATTAGCATACATATGCCACACACCCTGACATCACCGGAAGTGTGTCATAAGGCCACACCCCCTGAAATCACCGGAAATCTGTCATAAGGCCAAGCACCCCGCCCCCAATGGTCCCGGCCACCACCACCGGCCTTGCAGCTCCACTGCCGAGCCCCATGAGAGGCCCGGCGGCGGACCTGCAAGGCCGGCGGGAGTGCGAGGAAGCCCCGCGAAGGCCCTCCCTCTTCTCCTGCCTCCTCCTGGCTGAATGAGGGCCGGAAGCGGGGCGGCCGGAAGCGGGGGGCGGGGCTTCGTCATGTGCCCCACCCTCACGTACCTCACCCGGGGGAACTGCGTTCCCCCGCATTCCCCCCCGAAATGATTTCTGGTCTCTAGTATATGATTAATATTATCTACCTACTGTTTATACAAAAGCTGAATCTAGGCAAAAATATGACATGTTGATTATGGTATTTTTGAACTGAAAAAGTTTATTTTTATTATATATACATTATTTACATTACACCTTTCCATTTTGAAAGAATAGTCAAGACAACTAACAATAATGACAAAATATACAAATCATCTAATAATACAAGAATAAATGTATTAGTTTATTTATTACATTATATTTGTCAGAACTCAGAAGTTCTTTATTATTATTGAGGTCTTTGATTTTCACATGGAATCCCCAAGATTTATGCGGTGAGTCAGCTGAAAATTGTTTTAGCATGGACTTAGTTTATATTTTGCTTTACAGCCTTATTCAGTGGACGTGTACTGTAATCAGTTACATGTTGTTTTTAGCTATAGAATCCTTGTGCTCTATTAACTATGGTGTTAGGAAAATTTGTTGTTGTTGTTGTTCAGTCGCACAGTCGAGTCCGACTCTTTGCGACCCCATGGACCAGCTCCCTCCAGGCCTTCCGGTCTTCCGCCATCCTCTGAAGTTTGCTCAACTTCATGTTCGTTGCATCGATGACACTGTCTAACCATCTCATCCTTTGCCGTCCCCGTCTTCTTTGACCTTCAATCTTTCCCAGCATCAGGGTCTTCTCCAGTGAGTGCTCCCTTCTCATTTGGTGGCCAAAGTATTTGAGCTTCAGTTTCATTATCTGGCCTTCCAGGGAACAGTCAGGGTTGATTTCTTTGAGGATTGACTGATTTGTTCTTCTTGCAGTCCAAGGGACTCTCAAGAGTCTTCTCCAGCACCATAGTTCAAAAGAATCTATTCTTCTGCGCTCGGCCTTCCTTATAGTCCAACTCTCGCAGCCATACATGACTACTGGGAATACCATTGCTTTGACCATGCGGACTTTTGTTGGCAGGGTGATGTCTCTACTTTTTATCATGCTGTTTAGGTTCGCCATCGCTTTCCTCCCAAGGAGCAGGCATCTTTTAATTTCATGACTGCTGTCACAGTCTGCGGTGATCTGGGATCCCAGGAACGTGAAGTCTGTCACTACTTCCACGACTTCCCCTTCTATTTGCCAAGGAGTGATGGGGGCGGATGCCATGATCTTAGTTTTTTTGATGTTGAGCTTCAAGCCCACTTTTGCGCTCTCCTCTTTTACCCTGAGCAAGAGGCTCTTGAGGTCCTCTTCACTTTCTGCCATCAGAGTGGTATCGTCTGCATATCTGAGGTTGTTGATCTTTTCCCCAGCAATCTTAATTCCCGCTTGTGATTCATCCAGGCCAGCATTTCGCATGATGTACTCTGCATATATATTAAATAAGCAAGGCGACAATATACATCCTTGTCGTACTCCTTTTCCTATGCGAAACCAATCAGTTGTTCCATATCCGGTTCTAACTGTCGCTTCTTGGCCCTTATACAGGTTTCTCAAGAGACATGTGAGGTGGTCTGGTACTCCCATCTCTTTAAGGACCTGCCATAGTTTGTTGTGATCCACACAGTCAAAAGCTTTAGCATAGTCAATGAAGCAGAAGTAGATATTTTTCTGGTACTCTCTTGCTTTCTCCATAATCCAGCGAATGTTGGCAATTTGATCTCTAGTTCCTCTACCTCTTCGAAACCCAGCTTGTACTTCTGGTAGTTCTCTATCCACGTACTGTTGAAGCCTAGCTTGTAGGATCTTGAGCATGACCTTGCTAGCGTGTGATATGAGTGCAATTGTGCGATAGTTTGAACATTCCTTGGCATTGCCCTTCTTTGGGATTGGAATGTATACTGATCTTTTCCAATCCTGTGGCCACTGTTGCGTTTTCCAAATTTGCTGGCAAATGGAGTGCAGCACTTTAACAGCATCATCTTCTAAGACTTTGAATAGCTCAGCTGGAATACCATCACCTCCACTAGCTTTGTTGTTAGCAATGCTTTCTAAGGCCCATTTAACTTCACATTCCAGGATGTCTGGCTCGAGGTCAGTGATTATACCGTCGTGGTTGTCAAGGACATCGAGGTCTTTCTTGTATAGTTCTTCTGTGTATTCTTGCCATCTTTTCCTAATCTCTTCTGCTTCTGTTAGGTCCCTACCGTTTTTGTCCTTTATCATGGCCAGCTTTGCATGGAACGCTCCCTTGATTTCTCCAACTTTCTTGAAGAGATCTCTAGTCCTTCCCATTCTATTGTTTTCTTCTATTACTTTGCACTGTTCATTCAGGAAGGCCTCCTTATCTCTCCTTGCTGTTCTCTGGAAATCTGCGTTCAGTTGGGTAAATCTTTCCTTTTCGCCTTTGCCTTTCGCTTTCCTTCTTTCCTCTGCTATTTGTAAAGCCTCATCAGAAAGCCACTTTGCTTTCTTACATTTCTTTTTCTTTGGGATGGTGGTGATTGCTGCCTCCTGTACGATGTCACGAACCTCTGTCCATAGTTCTTCAGGCACTCTATCTATCAAATCCAGACCCTTGAATCTATTCTTCACCTCTACTGTATATTCATCAGGGATGCGATCTAGGTCAAACCTGAATGGCCTCGTGGTTTTCCCAATTTTCTTCAGTTTAAGTCTGAATTTTGCAATGAGTAGCTCATGATCTGAACCACAGTCAGCACCAGGTCTTGTTTTTACTGACTGGATAGAGCTTCTCCATCTTTGACTGCAAATTATATAATCAATCTGATTTCGGTGTTGCCCATCCGGTGATGTCCATGTGTAGAGTCGCCTCTTAGGTTGTTGGAAAAGAGTGTTCGCTATGACCAGTGTGTTCTCTTGACAAAACTCTGTTAACCTTTGCCCTGCTTCATTTTGCTTTCCAAGGCCAAACTTGTCTGTTATTCCGGTTACCTTTTGACTTCCTACTTTAGCATTCCAGTCCCCTATGATGATGAGGACATCATTTTTTGGTGTTAATTCTAGGAGGTGTTGTAGGTCTTCATAGAACCGGTCCACTTCAGCCTCTTCTGCATCAGTGGTTGGGGCATAGACTTGGATTACTGTGATGTTGAATGGTGTGCCTTGGAATCGGACCGAGATCATTCTGTCATTTTTGAGATTGTATCCCAATACTGATTTTTGTACTCTCTTGTTGACTATAAAGGCCACACCATTTTTTCTACGAGATTCTTGGCCACAGTAGTAGATATAATGGTCTTCTGAGTTAAATTCGCCCATTCCTGTCCACTTTAGTTCACTGATTCCTAAGATATCGATGTTCAGTCTTTTTCAGTTAGGATGTTCAGTCTTTTTCAGTTAGGAAAATGGCTGTTGGCAATTTTCCATCCTGTCAGCACACTTAGTATTTATGTTAAACCTAATTTTAGGAAGGCTACAAAAATTCTTTTTCAAATATTTTCATGTTCAGAATGATAATGCATTTCTTCATTTCATGGATGTCCTATATGCTGTAACTGCTGTACATTATGCACTGCTAGTGCAAGTTAGAATAGCAGGTATCTAGCTTCATTCTCTGTATATGCATTCTCTCTGTGTCATTCTTTGACTTTACATAATACTGAGAGTAAGTAGGTAAGAGAGTATTAAGAACATAAGCAGTGAAGCAGAGAGGAAATATTTATGTTAGTACTGCAATATTTGTCCTTACTAGAAACTTTGTGAAAGATGCTTGCTCTCACAAAACACCATGAATCAATTCAGATGGATTTGTTCAGGTATTTTAAAAGAAAAAAAAGACTACTCATAATTTCAGTGCTGTTTCTACATGACATACAATTCAGTGTGACAACTGAATTCATTTGTCAGTTCATCACTAAAGGATTTGATACCTTTTGAAATTATAAAACTATTGACAATGGATGGATGCTATAAAAATGTAAAAGCATTTAAGAATGTGCATGTTATGTACTAAATCAGTTTCTGTTTCTTTTTTCAGAAGAGAAAAATAGCTTTTTATTAAGTATGAAGGCATAACGGGTTGAATGGCACTACAATTTTGCTTTTCATATAACAACTCATTCTTTCCTTCCCCCACTCCCTATTGATGGGCGTTTCCTGTATTTCCACTCTTGGGATCTTTACAATTTACAGTGTATTAAGCATCTGCTGTTTATATTAAAAGCTCTTTGAAAAGGCATCCATTGTTCATGCCACTTACTATTAGGTAATACTGTGTTGTGCTATAGGAAGCAATAAAATAGGCAACGATGAACTGTTGTGTATGAATGATTTTCCCTCAGGGTCTGCAACACACAATTTGGTTCCACTTGTAATGGTTTTAGATTGAGATTGTTATCTAGTTGGCTCAGACATACCAGTAGCCAAACAAGATGTGGCAGCAGCACACCTATGTGTACAATGGGCCTATCACTGAAATGCTAGAAACTTAAAACCCTGTATGAGACAGTTTAAAGCAAAGCATTGGGATGTGTGTGTAGGTGGGACAAACAGTAGAAATGGCCCTGCCAGGGGAAAGCCATCTGGATAAAGTGGTTTCAGGTAGAGAAACAATTGAAAGGTAATGGTGTTTGGGGTTTTTTACCTTCACCCCTGCGACACTTCGATTTATTTTATTAGGAGTATTTATACCTGGATTTCCATGTAAAATGCCCAGTAAATCATGGAACACAGAAAAATCATACCTACAAAATATGAATTGAAATAAGGTGAAAATAGATGCCACTGTAAAATCTACTTTGGCCCTGTTCACACGAGGCGTTTTGGGCCAGGAGAGGGATGGATCGGGGCTGCATCAAACGGGCGCGATCACACAGCAACATCTGGCAATCGTGCCATGGCCATCCCCGATCCGTCCCAACTGCCCTAAACGTGCATCAAAGAAGAACCACCTACCTGGGTGGTTCAATTGAATGGGCCGCGGCAAATGCGGCCGTGGGATCGCCGGCACGTCTTTTTGCTGGCGCATCCCCTGCCGTACTGCGCATGCTCGAGCATACGCAGTTCGGCAGCCTCCCCCTCCCACTCGTCTCTTCCTCCCCGGCATCTGATCGTGCCGGGGAGCAATGCGCCGCGGCTGAGGGGATCCGTGGGATCCCGCCGCGGCGTCTCAAGTTTGGTGCAGCTCTGATAAGCCGCGTTTCAGCCGTCCCGTGTGGCAGGGACCTCTAATTAACTTTCTGAATTCAAACAAGTCTGCTCCCTTGGACTGCTAATCAGATTGCATATCATTCCAAGAGACTTCTGATGAACAATCTAACCAAGGTGGGTTTTTTGGGTTTTTTTAAAGTCTTAGCCACTGTAGGTTCCTGCAGAAGAACACGATTCATAGAGCACAGTATCTGGGCAGGCAGATATGATGGAGTTTGTCCTTCACATATTTTGGCTCATTTAGGACCTGCATGTACAAATATGAAACTTGACCATGGTACTTAGAAATGGTTTTGTAAGTGCCTAGATCCCTTCACCAAGTCCAGGCTACCAGAAGCAGTTCTATGAAGTAATCTCATAACTTCAAAGTATATACTTTCCCACCTCAAGCAGTTTCTCTGCAATTCCTGAAAAGCTGATCCTGATCATTGGGACTATGTGGAATAGGATTAATATATTTTGATATCTGAGACTTGCTTTGGAGATTACAAATCTCCAGTGCTCAAAGATATTCAGTGGTTTCCAGTTAGTTTCTGTGTGCAAGTGCTGGAATTAAATATTAAAGATCCAAATGATCTAGGACTAGGGTGTCTGAAGGACCACCTCCCTCCATATGAACATGTCCATAAATTCAAATCCTCATCAGAGACCTTTCTCTGGACACCTCTAATCTGAAAGCCATGAAAGTACCACAGAGAGAGAGAGAGACCCTTTTATGTGATGTTGCGATCCTCATGGAATTCATTTATGGAATCCTCCTTGTGGAATGTTCACCTTGCTAACATCTGCATTAGTCTCTCTTCCCATGTGAATCTAATAGCCATTTCAGGGAAGAAAGCAGTTTAAAGCAGGAGAACCATGCTCTGAATACTCTTCCCCTAACACGCCGTTCTGATAAAAATCTTGCCCCACCAGTGGCTGTTTTAAGGTTTTTTAAAAACTTGGAAGATCCAATAATAGATTTCTGCCCCATCCCAAGAATCTGGTTCAGCTCTAAGCCAGGCGTGGCCAAACTTGGTTAACATAACAGCCACACAGAATAAACATCAGATGTTTGAGAGCCACAAGACTTGAACAAATATTACACACACATTTTTATTGGAAAATATGCAAATTTGCTTTTTATTAACATTAAATGAGACTGCCAAAAATAAAAACAAAAGGGGTAAAATAGATATTGATATTTATTTGTTTGCTAATGATATTTGTCTAAGAGTGAGAGAAAGAAAGAGAGAGGTGGAAAGAAAGAATGAAAGAGGTGGAAAGAGAGAAAGAGAGAGAAACAACGAAAGCAAATAGATGAGAGGAGGGGGAAGGAAGGGAGGGAGGGAGAAAGAGAAAAAGAGAAAGGTGGAAAGAAAGCAAATAGATGGGGAGGGAGGGAGGGGGAGAGACAGAGAGAAACAAAGAAAGCGAATAGATGAAGGAAGGAGGGGGAAGGAGGAAGAGAGAGAGAGAAACAAACAAAGCAAATAGATGGGGAGGGAGGGGGAGGGAGGAAAAGAGAGAGAAGGATGGAAAGACTGAAAGAGGTGGAAATAAAGGAGACAGAGAAAGAAAGAAAACAAAGAAAGCAAGTAGATGGGGAGAGAGGGGGAGGAAGGGAGAGAGAGAGAAACAAAGAAAGCAAATAGATGAGGGAGGGGAGAAAAGAAAGAAAAGAGAGAGAGAGAAAGGAAGAAATGAATAAAGAGAGAGAGAAAAAAGGTGAAAAGAAAGAATGAGGTGTAAAGAATCCAAATAGATGGGGGAGGGAGGAAGGAAGGGAAAAAGAGAGAGAGAGAAAGAGAGAGAGATGGAAAGCAAATAAATGGGGAGGGAGGGAGGGAGGGAGAGGAGGAAAGAAAGCAACTTTAACTTTAAATATGTTCTCCAACCCTCCCCACTCATGCCACCCAGCTTGGCTTGGAGAAGGGATTTAAAGAGACAAATGTCTTCTCCAAGCCGGCAGGTGGGGGACTTTGAGGACACATTTAAAGTTGCTTTCTTTCTCTGCTCCGCCCCACCTCAAGCCTACCCACGGAGGGAAACATTGGCTGGGGAAGGGAAGACTGATCAGGGAGGCATGCCTCCCCTTTGCCTCCCCAGCCACCTTCCCGGGAGCCACACAATATATGTGTAAAAGAGCCGCATGTGGTTCCCAAGCTACAGTTTGGCCACCCCTGCTCTAAGCGAACAGTTGTTTTTTTTTACTGACATCTTTGTTAACTACTTGAAAATGTTAGAAACATGTAATAATAAGTTGCCTTGCCTACCATTTCCTTTAATAAAGAATTAATTTTAAAAGGTCAAAAATCAATAATATTTGCTGTGGTCTTCTGACATGCAATAGAGAATAAACTTAAAGAAGATCACTTTATTTTTCTGATGGAGAAAGAGAATTAGACATCCCACTAGTTTTGATTCTGTTTTTGAAACATCAGGAAATTTTGCATCTGCAGCTGTTCAAAAACAATTTTTCCTGTGAGAGATACATCAGTGATTTTTTTCATTGTCTGGGACCAGATCTTAGAGCTTGAAACTGAATTGCTATAGCCATTCTGTTTAGTGTTCTCCAGAATCACTCCAGGAAAAGTGCAGAGGGCATCAGCTTTTCATCTGAATAACTGGCAAGCTTGTACTGTCTGTTCCCAAAATCTGATCTCAAAAGCGATTGCAGTAAACATATTGGGTGCTGACATTCCATTGGGAAGGGCCATGGTTCAGTGTTAGAGTATCTGCTTTGCATGCAAAAAAAATTCAGGTTCAGACTGTGGCGTCTCTGAATTAGAGGTCTAAGAACCAAACTAGACTTGACAGCAACTACCACAGGGACAGCAACTACCACAGGGATGTCTCCACCACTTAAGGGATGAAATTCCCTCTGTTTACAAATGCCATAGGGGTCCAATCCTGATCAGGACTGTGGTGGTGGGGAGGGACTCCTGTTCTCTGAAATTTGGCCTCTTGCAAACAGTTATAAGTGGAGTAGGCTTACCAAACGCCGGCGGGGGAAATCTATTTCCTGGCAGGATGCGTGCCGCGGGGGACGGCTGTGCGCGCTGCACCCGCCGTCGCCAGGATGTGACGCTCCGCGTTACTCTGGCAACGGG
>NW_015169791.1:665500-699689 GCF_001447785.1 Gekko japonicus
GGAGGGAGGGAGAAAGAGAAAAAGAGAAAGGTGGAAAGAAAGCAAATAGATGGGGAGGGAGGGAGGGGGAGAGACAGAGAGAAACAAAGAAAGCGAATAGATGAAGGAAGGAGGGGGAAGGAGGAAGAGAGAGAGAGAAACAAACAAAGCAAATAGATGGGGAGGGAGGGAGGGGGAGAGACAGAGAGAAACAAAGAAAGCAAATAGATGAGGGAGGGGAGAAAAGAAAGAAAAGAGAGAGAGAGAAAGGAAGAAATGAATAAAGAGAGAGAGAAAAAAGGTGAAAAGAAAGAATGAGGTGTAAAGAATCCAAATAGATGGGGGAGGGAGGAAGGAAGGGAAAAAGAGAGAGAGAGAAAGAGAGAGAGATGGAAAGCAAATAAATGGGGAGGGAGGGAGGGAGGGAGAGGAGGAAAGAAAGCAACTTTAACTTTAAATATGTTCTCCAACCCTCCCCACTCATGCCACCCAGCTTGGCTTGGAGAAGGGATTTAAAGAGACAAATGTCTTCTCCAAGCCGGCAGGTGGGGGACTTTGAGGACACATTTAAAGTTGCTTTCTTTCTCTGCTCCGCCCCACCTCAAGCCTACCCACGGAGGGAAACATTGGCTGGGGAAGGGAAGACTGATCAGGGAGGCATGCCTCCCCTTTGCCTCCCCAGCCACCTTCCCGGGAGCCACACAATATATGTGTAAAAGAGCCGCATGTGGTTCCCAAGCTACAGTTTGGCCACCCCTGCTCTAAGCGAACAGTTGTTTTTTTTTACTGACATCTTTGTTAACTACTTGAAAATGTTAGAAACATGTAATAATAAGTTGCCTTGCCTACCATTTCCTTTAATAAAGAATTAATTTTAAAAGGTCAAAAATCAATAATATTTGCTGTGGTCTTCTGACATGCAATAGAGAATAAACTTAAAGAAGATCACTTTATTTTTCTGATGGAGAAAGAGAATTAGACATCCCACTAGTTTTGATTCTGTTTTTGAAACATCAGGAAATTTTGCATCTGCAGCTGTTCAAAAACAATTTTTCCTGTGAGAGATACATCAGTGATTTTTTTCATTGTCTGGGACCAGATCTTAGAGCTTGAAACTGAATTGCTATAGCCATTCTGTTTAGTGTTCTCCAGAATCACTCCAGGAAAAGTGCAGAGGGCATCAGCTTTTCATCTGAATAACTGGCAAGCTTGTACTGTCTGTTCCCAAAATCTGATCTCAAAAGCGATTGCAGTAAACATATTGGGTGCTGACATTCCATTGGGAAGGGCCATGGTTCAGTGTTAGAGTATCTGCTTTGCATGCAAAAAAAATTCAGGTTCAGACTGTGGCGTCTCTGAATTAGAGGTCTAAGAACCAAACTAGACTTGACAGCAACTACCACAGGGACAGCAACTACCACAGGGATGTCTCCACCACTTAAGGGATGAAATTCCCTCTGTTTACAAATGCCATAGGGGTCCAATCCTGATCAGGACTGTGGTGGTGGGGAGGGACTCCTGTTCTCTGAAATTTGGCCTCTTGCAAACAGTTATAAGTGGAGTAGGCTTACCAAACGCCGGCGGGGGAAATCTATTTCCTGGCAGGATGCGTGCCGCGGGGGACGGCTGTGCGCGCTGCACCCGCCGTCGCCAGGATGTGACGCTCCGCGTTACTCTGGCAACGGGGCTGTTTGGGTCCCGTTGCCAGGGTAACGCGGAGCGTCACATCCTGGCGACGGCGGGTGCAGCGCGCACAGCCGTCCCCCGCGGCACGCATCCTGCCAGGAAATAGATTTCCCCCGCCGGTGTTTGGTAAGCCTAAAGTGGAGATAACAGGCACCCTTATTCACACTATGCCACAGTCCTGATTAAGATTGGGCCCTCCCATGACATTTGTAAACAGAGGTAATTTTATCCCTAAAGTGGCAGAGGCATCCTCATGGAGGACTGGGAGATATCATCATGTCTAGTTTGGCTTTAAGCAATAGGTGATGTGAAGGAACTCTCCCTGAGATTCTGGAGAGCTGCTGCCTGTCAATTGTCAATTACTCTGACAGTACTGAGCTTGAGAAATCAATCTTCTGATTCATTAAAAGGCTGCATTGTGTGTGTATTCACTGGGCAGATTTTTTTTTAAAACACAAAACCTCACCTCCATGGTTTATGCAATGTAAATCTCTCCTCTTGTGTTTTTTTTTGGAAAACCATATGGAGGGGAAAAGGTTACCTCTTCCCTCACCCAGAGATGGGGTCCCAGTATAAGTTTCATTCCCTCCTGCAGCTGTTATTTACAAATAAATTTAGAAATTATAAGAATCTACTTTCAAATCTCCAGTATCCCCATTTTATTAAGCCCTTGATCTCTGTTCCAGCCAAAGCACTTACTTAGACAGTACCATTCTTGTATGTAATAACCATACCAGTTATGATTTTGTATGTAATAACCACATGCAGTTTTCTAGTAGACAGTTTCCTTTAAACTGTTTTTAATTCTTTGAAAGGTATTTTAGTGCACAAAAAGTACTCTCATTATTAACAGTACTGAGGATTTGTTTAAATTAATCATTAATAGAAATTTTTAGAAATATCGTAAACCTTCACCGTAGAAATAATTATTTCTGCATGGCTGCTTTTACTGAAATTTTTCAAAATGTGTTGAAGGGAGAATTAATAAAGCTACCTATTGTTGAGAAATGAAGAACCATATTTCAAGTTTATATGGGATCAACATTACAAAAAAATGGCACTCACTTTAAATTGCCCTCTCAGTCAATCCAAGCTTTGAGAAAAGAATTATAAAAGTAATTAATATGTTTCTGCTGTTGTAATCAGTTCAACATATAACAGTAAACAAGACCCTTCAGCATTGTGTAATTAGTGGAGGAATCAGCTCAAGCAGTGATTTTTGCTGTGAGAATAGGGCTGTTGCAAGTGATGGGAGTGTCCTGCTTTTCATGTATGAAATTCTGGAAGATGTGATGTTTGTTCAATGAAGCTTGGTGGCAAAGTATCTGATGACTGCTTTCCAGATGTACGCTTAGCCCATTTAATTATTGTGTAATTTTATCTTGCTTTTTCAAGGCCATCAAATATTGTTTTAGATAATATACTGTGATTATGTCAATACTGATCTTCATAGATGTTGTACAGTATACTAGTATGGCTGAATGTTGTACAGTATACTGTTATTCAGGTAATACATCCTTTAGCACTCTGACCAGATAGCCCAGGCTAGCCTGATCTTGTCAGATCTCAGAAGCTAAGCAGGGTTGGCCCTGATTAGTATTCAGATGGGAGACCACTAAGAAAGTCCAGGGCTGTTACGCAGAGGCAAGCAATGATAAATGTTACCTCTGAATGTCTTCTGCATTGAATATGGGGTTGCCATACCTGGTGCACAACTTGATGGGGGGGAGTGTTTTTAGCTAGTCACAGTGAGGAAGGTAAGAACAATTAAAAAACAAATTCTGATTAATCTTATTTTTGTATCATCATTTTTTGTAAGAAATTGTTTCATAAGTTATATAGTGGAAGTATTTGTGTGTGTGGGGAAAATAAACCCTTTTGTGTGTGAGTCTGAAGCACTGCAGACAAGGAGAACCAGTAAATGACATGTAGGTTCCATAGATTGTTAAACTCTTGAAGAGTGCACTTATTTTAAATGTTTATACTGAAGCATTCTCATTCCTAAAAAATTGCATTTGTCCTGTTTTAAATTGTATCCTAGAAAAGAAAACATTATTCAGAGCTAAGTGAACCTTCCATACTGCACCTTCCATACTGCAAACTTAGTGCTCATTGTCAGGAGTAAAAGACATTATGACTTCTATGCCAAAATATGTGATTGAATCTCAGCTGGGTTGGGGCCCATGTACTCTGCTTTCCTCTCTTTCAGCATTCCCCTTCACATATAGATGCAGGCCAGTCAGTCTGACTTCTGTTGCTGGGAAGATATCAGAGCAGACTTTAAAGGGATTGATATGTAAGCATTTGAAGGACCACTTAGTGATCCAGGGAAGTCAGCATGGTTTTGTTCCCAACAGATCTTGTCACACCAACCTGGTTTCCTTCTTTGATTGTGTGACGAGCTTACTGGATCATGGGAACTCTGTTGATGTGATTTACCTGGATTTCAGTAAAGCTTTTGATAAGGTTCCCTATGACATTCTGATGGGCAAACTGGAAGGCTGTGGACTAGACTATAGGACAGTCCGGTGGATAGGGAACTGGTTAGAGGACTGCACCCAAAGAGTGGTGGTCAATGGCGTTTCATCAGATTGGAGAGAGGTGTCCAGTGGGGTGCCACAGGGCTCGGTTTTGGCCCCGATACTTTTCAATATTTTTATCAGTGATCTGGATGAAGGGGTAGAAGGGCTACTCATTAAATTTGCTGATGATACCAAATTGGGAAGAGTAGCAAACACCCAAGAAAATAGAGCTAAAATTAAACAAGACCTGAATACTCTGGAGAAGTGGGCAGTTGCAAACAGGATGCAATTCAACAAAGATAAATGCTCTCTTTATTACATCTGGGCCACAAAAATATCAAGCACAAATACTGAATGAGGGATATGTTTCTGGGGAGTAGTATATGTGAAAGAGATATTGGGGGTAAGGGTGGACTGTAAACTAGATATGAGCAGTCAGTGTGATGTGGTGGCAAAAAAGGCAAATTCAGTCTTGGATTGTATTAAAAGGGCCATAGCATCGAAATCACAGGAGGTCATAGGCCCTCTGTATACTGTCTTGGTCAGGCCGCACCTGGAATACTGTGTGCAGTTCTGGAGGCCTCACTTCAAAAAGGATGTGGACAAAATCGAGAGGGTGCAGGAGAGTGCAACAAGGATGATCAGGGGTCTGGAGACTGAGCCCTACGAGGAAAGGCTAAGGGCATTGGAAATGTTTAGTTTGGAGAAGAGGAGATTGAGGGGGGACATGATTTTTAAATATTTTTAATTTAATATCTTTAAATATTTGAAAGACTGTCATTTGGAGGAGGGCAAGGAGCTGTTCCAGTTGGCAGCAGAGGATAGGACCCAAAGCAACGCGTTTGTCACGGAGCAGGTGGGGTGTCACCTGATGCTGCCACCACTCTGGATTTAGGATCCCTTGAGAAGGCCCAGAGCACCCTCCCAAGACATTCTGACCTCCCTTTTGGCTGAATAATAGGCCTGAGGACCAGGCAGAGTGAACAATGAAAATAGTTTATTTTATAGGAGGTCAAACAACAAGGTGCAGAATAATAACAGTAAGTGGGTGAAAAGAAAAAAAATCAAATGCCCTAACGCATCTAAATATATACTGTCCCTAGCTCACTATTCCAAGTGACACTAGACTACTCACCGTTCCCATAGGATGAGGGTCTCTTCCCTTCTGGCTCTGTCCTCTTGGAAGAAAGAACAGCTTTTCCTGTTGCACCAGATCTTTATTCCAAGCCCTCCTCTTTTCCTATTGGTCAATTTTGGCTCCAAAACCTCTCAGGGGCTTCTGGGAGTTGTAGGCCCAGCCTCACCTAGAAGAAGAGAAGAAGAAGAGATTGGATTTATACCCCGCCCTTCACTTGGAGTCTCAGAGCGGCTTACAAACTCCTTTCCCTTCACCTCCCCACAACAGACACCCTGTGAGGTGGGTGGGGCTGAGAGAACTCTGACACAAACTGCTCTTTCAGCAACAGCTGTGCCAGAGCTGGTGACTGACCCAAGGTCACATCAGCAGGTGCAAGTGGAGGAGTGGGGAATCAAACCCGGTTCTCCCAGATTAGAGTCCGCACACTTAACCACTACACCAAACTGGCTCTCCCTACTGCTCTCCCTACTGCTAGCCAGGCTCCCTGGGCCTAGTAGGCCTTATGACACCCCCCCCACACCAGACCAAATCATGGGGTCCTTCCCTGGATCCCCATTGATGCGGTCTACACACAAGATTTGAGCTGTGGTTTGCCCTTTCAACTCACTCAACATTAACATATGAAAACAATAATAAAACAGTAAAACAGTATTCTGATCAACATTAAAGAGAACACAAGGTCAGGTTAATGCATTGCAGGTCCTCCAGGGTCAAAGCTCTTCTCTAATATCTCATCATCAGTAGTTGCAAGTCCTTCGCTGGGAGTAAGTTCTAAATTGGATTTTAACCCCGCCTTTCAGTTCAGAGGTTTTGGACATTCTGCTTTTGTGTTGGCTTCAGATGGATGCTTGGTTACTATATCCTGTAACATATACAGTGCCTTTGTCTCAAATATTCTGAATTTAGCCCCTGAAGTTCATGAAAAAGCTCAATTAGGACATGAGGGCGAGCTTCATTTTGAGATATTAATGTAGCTACTTCAGAATAAATGGTGTTTTTCAAAGCGATCACTGCCTGTTTCTGGTTTGAATGTTTTTGTCACAGTAGTTGGATCCATTGGATCTGGCATGCTACTAAAGCTCTCCAGAGAGTCTTCATCAAATTCTCTTCTCCTGCTGGTGTCAAGTTGACATGTGTGATTAACACTAATGGAATGTTGTACTGGCACTGCAAACTCAGTCTTGGGGAACAACTGGCTCTCTTTTCCTCCACTCTGATGGTCATTTACCCAAGTCAGCCTACTGTTCTCTGCTTCCTCCTTAGGTGGCTTCACAACTCTTGGCTTTTCTGCTCCAGCTGTGGAACTACTTTCAAAGGGCTTTGGAAAGGCCATCTCTTCAGTTTTCCCAGTAGTGTTAGGTTCTAGTTGCTGATGCTGTTTTTCACTGGTTTGAGCAGCATAGTTGCATGGAAAGTCATCCAAACTAGATGGGATCATGGAATCAACATTGATACAGACTTCTTCCATGCTGGCGTCCTCCTCTTGATCCTTCTGGAATGCAGTCAGAGTCACTGGAGGAGACTCTGCCACCATCGGCTCTACCACCTTGTGTACAGGGTATGGAGAAGTTGCCAGGGTTTGCTCACCTTGCTGCTGGTTCTCAGACTGACGACGGGTTAACACCCCTATGTAGACATCAGTTTTCCGGCTTGGTTCCTCAGGAACAACTTCAAAGTCATTTAAGAACTGCAGGTAGACATCTTTCTCTGGATTGGCCTTCTTTTCTGCCATCTCAGGTTCATGGACTCTGGGTTCCACAGTCATCTACTCTGCTAAATCTTCCCCCACAAACATGGCTACCGGGGTATAATCCACAACTACCTTCCACGATCCACTCCAGCCTTCATATTTAATAGGTATCCTGGCCACTTTTGCGATCTTTCAGGCGCCGCACCCATCTTTCTTCACCTGGGATGAGGTATTTCAGATCCACAAGAGAGCGGTGGACGGTGGACAACAGGGAGCCAGTGTCTCACCAGGTGCAACACTACGCCCGTCCACAGTAACTTCCATATGGTGGCGCTAAGGAATCCATTCTGAATTGAACTCAGGAGGAGTGGGGTGGGGGCCCACTGGAATCATGTGGTATGAGGGGGTACTTACCTTAGGGCACTGCCTTTTAAGGTGTCCCATCTTGTTGCACGAAAAACACCTTGGTGCTTTCCTCTCTGCAGTTGGCGACTTCACCCCAGCACTCAAGGATACAGGTGGCTTCTCCTGGGATGGCGGTCCCTTTACTTCCGGTTGGTTTCCGGATTTGGGAGGGGACTTAAGGTACTCCCTCTTATGCCAGTCCAAATTAGTGCGGTACCTCTGCCCTCCATAGGCTTCATCCAGTCGCTCCGCCCATTGTCCTGCTTCTTGAAGGGTAGAAGGGCTCTTATCCACCAGGGGGCACCTAATGTACTCAGGGCCTTGATGTCAGCCAGGGTCTTGGCATCAGCGACCTCCACCCACAAGTCATAGGCTTTTCCCAGTCTGTGCATTAACTGTGGGTAGGACACTTTCCCTTCAAGTCTGATCTCTCTGAAGCGCTTCCGGGCCCCTTCCTTGGTGAACCCCACCCTCTCTTGCACTCTCTGCTTGAACAGCTTGTAGTCTGTTCTTTCTTCACCCTCCATCTGCCCAGCCACTGAAGCTAGGACACCACTCAACTGCGGTCTCAGCTTTTCCATGTACAGCTCTGAGGGAACCTTGTAATCAATACAGACTTGTTCAAAATTCTGCAGGAAGGCCTCAATGTCTTTCCCTTCCTTGAACCAGGGGGTACTTCCAACAGTCCTCTTTCCCCATGGCATCTGTAGGAGGTTGGCCCTTTTCTAGCTTAGCCATCTCAACCTTATGCACCAGCCTCATTTTCTCTCGCTCTAATTCCATCCTAGCTGCAGACTCCTCTTTCTGCCTTTCTCTTTCCATCTCCAGCCTAGCTGCAGTCTCTTTCTCCTCAGGTGTCTCAGAGCGGCTTACAAACTCCTTTCCCTTCCCCTCCCCACAACAGACACCCTTTGAGGTAGGTGGGGCTGAGAGAGCACATGACAGAAACTGCTCTTTTTCAAGAACAGCTCTTATCAGAACCATAGTTTGGCCAAGGTCATCCAGCCAGGTGCAAGTGGAGGAGTGGGGAATCAAACCCGGTTCTCCCAGATTAGAGTCCGTGCACTTAACTACTACACCAAACTGTATGAGGGGGCCTCTTCAACTTTTGTGCACTTACAGCAAATTATTCCCCTTTATGAAAGAACTAAAAAATAATAATTTAGTTGGTTACTGATAAACTAGGACTATTAAAATAAAACAAAACCCCAATGAACTATTGTACAGTAACAGAAGTCCTGGTATTTGCTGACATACCTGGGGAGAAGAGAAGGTGGATAAACAACAGCTGTGTGAATAATAGCAAGGATTCTTGCAGAGAAGCTTCAGATCTAGGACACACCTGCTGCAAGTGGGTGTCTTGGAAGCTTTTCTTTTCAGTTACATACACCTGATAATTGCAAGGCTGAAGTGCCCTTGGGTTTTAAGTAATAAAACAAAGCAAAGTGAAAATGAACTGTCACTTTTAAAATTACACATCAAACAGAGCGCACCCAAAGACGTAAGACTTCAGACATTTATGAGATCATTTTAAAGGGCTGTGTATTACTTTCAGTTTTGTATCATGATTATGCTACTTAACAGTAATAATTACAAGTGTACATTATTGCATAGTTTCAGTGATTATGTTGCTTTAATTAAAATGTTTGGAAACAAAAGATTATTATTAAGGCCATTATGCAGTTCTTTTTAAACAAATCAGAAGTCTTCCTGACTGACCTGCATGGCAATTTATTTTAGTTAAACACATATACGTTATTGGAACAATTCTGTTTCTGCCATTTATAAGTTGTCTAAAATGAAGTAATGAAACTCTCCTGAAATTGCACAGCTGCGAATGATTTAGAATGCACTAGGAGTGAATTATGCTCAACCCAAAAGTGTAACTTTTTGGGGATAGTAGTTCTGTGGCATAGCATGCATAGAATGCCATCTTCATTTGTCCAGTTTTTTTTTTTTTTTTTGGTCAAATGCTCTCCAGAAACAAACATGGAGAAGACCTTGAAGAGTTACAGTAGACAATCCTAGGCTAGATTACCCTTTCAACTTCAAGTACAGAACCCCAGCTACTGGTCCCCAGACGGTGGAGCAGTAGCTGATGGTAGCTGATGGTCAACCGTGTTGAACACAGCCAACAGGTCCAACAACAACAACACAGCCGAACCACCTCAATCCAGGTGTCTCCAGTTTGGTGTAGTGGTTAAGTGCGCAGACTCTAATCTGGGAGAACCGGGTTTGATTCCTCACTCCTCCACTTGCACCTGCTGGATGACCTTGGGCAAGCCATAGTTCTGGCACAGCTGTTCTTGAAAAAGAGCAGTTTCTGTCAGAGCTCTCTCAGCCCCACCTACCTCACAGGGTGTCTGCTGTGGGGCGGGGAAAGGAAAGGAATTTGTAAGCCACTCTGAGACTCCTTTGAGTAGTGAAGGGCGGGGTATAAATCCAATCTTCTCCTCCTCCGGAGATCGTCTGTAAGGGCGACCAGTGCTGTCTCTGTCCCATGTCCCGGGCAAAAACCGGACTGGAAGGAATCTAGAATGGAAGCGTCATCCAAAAAGCTTTGTAGCTGGATTGCCACGGCCTTCTCTATTATTTTACCCAAATAGGGCAAATTGGAAACCGGCCAGTAGTTGGCTAGTATGGCCGGATCCAGAGATGGCTTCTTCAAGAGAGGACGCACCACCGCTTCCTTGAGCGCCCCAGGAAACAGTCCCTCAATGAGGGACTTGTTGATAATTTCCCTTAGGGTGTCATGCAACCCATCGGAGTCAGCTTTAATTAGCCACGATGGGCATGGATCAAAGCAGCATGCGGTAGGGCGTACCGCTAGGAGCAGTTCGTCAACTTCCTCTAGGCTGAGTGGACTGAAATAATCCATAACCTGAATCAAAGACGTGCATGGAGCCTCGAGTTTGCTCACTGTATCAACTGTGACAGGCAGATCACGGCAGAGCGATAAGACTTTATCTGCGAACTAGCTCGCAAAAGCCTCACAGCCAATATCCAATTCCCTAGACTTTGGTCTGCCCTGTGGCAGAACAATTAAAGACCAAAATGTTATAAATAATTGGGCTGGGTGTGAGCTCACAGATGCAATTGTGGCTGCATAGAACTCTCTCTTTGCGGCTTTGACCGCCATCTCATAGGATCTCATAAATGTCCTATAAGATGCTCTTGTAGCTTCGTCACGTGCACGCCACCACCATCTCTCTAGCCATCTCAGCCCTTGTTTCATAAGCCGCAACTCCTGGGTATACCAGGGAACAAGCCTAGAATGGGGGTGCAGAGGGTGCCGGACAGTGATCTCGTCAATGGCTGCAGAGAGTCTGCTATGCCAGTCCCCTACAAGCTCATCCATTGAGCCGCTGGGGGCATCGGATCCCGCAGAGCTGCCTGTAACCGTATGGGGTCTATTTGGCTCCGTGTGTGAGCTAAGATGTGCTTGCCACCCATACAGGGTTGGAGTGGAACATTCAGACAGGCTCTCAGGGCATGGTGGTCTGACCATGGTACTGCCCAAGCAGTAATCCAGTACACTGTTACCCCAGCTGTGAAGATCAGATCAAGCATGTGTCTGCCCCGGTGAGTGGGGATCATTACAAATTTTACATCTCCTCATGGTTAGACAGAGTGCAGGCCACTGGACAGACATCCTGCAACCTGAAGGATGGGCCAGAGATGCCATGCTGGGAAGCCAGAACCAGCTTTCTGCATCTGAAGGCAGTTTTGAATTTGGACCAGCAGACCTCAGAGAGCTGCTGAAGAAGCCTGACCAAAATAGTGAAGGTGATGGGCCTTCAGGCATTGGGTGTGGGGAGAGAGAGCCTCCTCCAGCCCTCAGTGACCTGGTGGGTGGTGAAGGTTTGTCAGGGGTCAGCAAAGCTATAGGCCTTTCGATAGAAAGAAATCTCTGTCAAATGAGTGACCATGGTCCTCAGCACTAGGCTCTTCTCTTTCTAAGAGGCTAGGTACTGGAGTACCATGGCTTTGGAGGTGGGCCAGGTGTTTCTGCGCCCGATAGCTGTGGAGAAGGCTAAGATGGCTGCCGCTGCCCATAAATAAGAATGCTATGTGGAGGGAATGATGGAATTAAATACTTCCTGCATGATCAGTTGCTGCCAAAAGTTCACCAGTTCTCCGGGAAGGGGTCTGGGTGGCTGTTCACAGTGGGGGCTAGGGACTGGAACCTCTCATCCTGAAAGTGAGACAAGGGAACCAGGATGTTGGTATTTGTACCTGCAGTATATTGGGCTGAAAAGGAGATGCTAGCAGGCAAGCACCCAAGGATGAACCTGTGCATGAGGAGCATGACTTGCTCAGAGCATGGGGTTTGATGGTTGATGACCCACGCCATGGCCTGGTTGTTGCATCAGAAGAACATCTTCTTGTTCCTGAAGAGAACTGCCGAGGTGATGACTGCTACCAGAATTGGGAAGCATTCAAGGAAGGTGAGGTCCTTCCAGATGTCAGCCCCTACCCAGTGTGCAGGCCACCGTTGGGTACACCAGCAGCTGGTGAAATACACACTAAACCCAACTCTCCCTGATGCATCCAGCTGAACCTATTGTGGTACCCAGATCAGGGGCTTGACAAATCAAGATCCCATTGAAGGTGGAAAGGAAAGAGAGCCAAACCTTTAAATCACCCTTCATGCCCTATATGACCCTAATGTGATGCTGCAGGGAGTAAGCCTTGGCCATGCACCTGGCAAGGTGAGCACAGAAGGCCCACCCAGGAGAAACAACCCTGCAATCAAAGTTTAGATGTCCCAGGAGAGTTTGAAGCTCCCTCACTGCACATTTGCTGTGTGAGAGGACCAGGGTGATAAGGGCCTGAAGGGCAGTCAGCTTGTCATCTGGGAGGCAGGAAGTGCCAGCGATGGAGTCCAGAAGGATCCCCAGGTGAACTACTTATGTGCAAGGGCCCTCAATTTTGTCCTGGGCCATTGGCACACACAGCTCTTCTGCTAGAGCCTGAAAGGCAGCCAGCCAGGAGGTGCAACAGGACTACCCACTTGACCCACAAACTAGAAGTTGTCCAGGTAGTGTTTACCATGGAGGGGGAGAGGTGTGATCCTTGACAGATCATTTCAGAAGACCACTAAAGGCCTTGAAGGCAGTGCAGGCCACAAAGCAGCCCATGGGCATGGCCTTGTCTGTATACCATCGGCCATTTAACTTGAAACCCAACAGACAGAAATTGCTGGGATGGACAGGCAGCAGTTGGAAGGCAGACCAATATCATACTTAGGCAAAAGGGCTGAAACATGGTTGAATGAGGCATGCTACACAGAGTAGAATTCCTGGGGGCTGCCCTTGCTGATGGACTAACATTTGGGGTAGGGCAGGTGATAGAGTAACCTAAACTCTCTCAGTACTTTCTTGGGGACCACTCGTAATAGTGATACCCTCAGGTTTGGAATGGGGGGAGCTGAAGGGGTCCATGATCCAGCCTGCTGTGCACCCCTTGGCTACTTTGGCAGCCAAGACATTGGGCAAGTTAAGCTTACTGGATTCCATAGGGATGTGGGGGATGGTAAAGGAGATGCAAAAACCTAGGTTGAACCCCACCCAAAAGTGGTTAGTGGATTCTGGCTTCAGGTACCACTCCAACAGCAGGTGGAGGTTGCGGGTGCAGATAGGGGTATAAGCTAGGCCCAGCCCTGGAATGTTAGAATGCCTATGGTTATTTCCCAGAGCCTGTGGCAAGATCAGGAGAAATGATGGACACACCTTTCTCCATTCTAGCATTAGAGGAGGATTGACTGCCCCAGAAGAGCTGCTGGCCATTGTGGCTGCGGATGCAGAAAAGCCTGGGTTGGGGCCTATAGCAACTGTAACAGTTATGTTTGGAGTTACAACAGGCTCATTAGCACTTCCCCTGGTTATATTCCCAGCACACTCTACAGACTGACTTGCATCTGAGACCCACTTTTGCTGCCCTGGCTGGGTAGGATCTACACTTGATGTGAGGCCCCATGACCAACAACCAAAGCTTGTCATAGATTAGGTCCCACCTGGCCTGCTCACTGTGTGAGACTTGCTTGCAAAGGCCTTAACGTAATTAGTGCCTGGGCCTTTAATACATGCCCCAAGTGATTGGACAGGTACCAGCTGCATTGGGGATAAGCAGATTGGACCACACCCATGAAGACAGTGTACTCCTCTATCCTTCTAGTTTCAGAAGTGTGAAGAAGTCGACACAGTACTCACTGAGGATATATGGGTGTATTCCCTGACATTGCGGGCTAGGTGAATATCAGACAGATCCTCTAGATCAGGGGTGTCAAACATAAGGCCCCAGGGCTCAGTACCCCAGGGGAGTTAGTTCAACATTTTCCCAGTCCACTTCCATGGTGGCTCAGGGACAGGGGAGAGCTCGCAATATCCAGCTACTTCATATTTTTACCCTGGCGACTGAGCTCACAACATTGGTGGTGGGAACTGGCTGGGGAATGGGTTTGCCCCCTTCCAGGCAGTGTGGGAGAGTCTGCCCAGCACTACACCACTGGGTCTCTAGTCCACCCGTGTGGGTTTTTCTCTATACCCCTCCCAGCCCATGGGGTGTTGCAGTGAGGACACACGGACTCAGAGCTTATAGGTGCTGTCCTTTATAAAGTTTGCATTTCTGCTACTTGGCATTACATTTTATGGCACACATGGCGGAGCCTAACAAAGTGACATTTATGTCAGATCTGGCCCTTGTAACAAATGAGTTCAACATCTCTGCTCTAGATCATTACATGTGACTAAGGCAGATGTGGGCCATGGAGCCTGTCTGGAACACCAAACAGCCATGGGGCACTGATGCCCCTCCTCCTGATGGCCCAGGTGGACATAAGAACATAAAGAGATGTCAGTGTTGGAACAGGCCAAAGGCCCATCCAGTCCAACACTCTGTATCACACAGTGGCCAGAAATACCAGTGCCATCAGGAGGTCCACCAGTGGGGCCAGGACATTAGAAGCCCTCCCACTGTTGACCCCCCCCCAAGCACCAAGATGACAGAGCATCACTTGCCCCAGAGTCCCTATCTATACCTTGTGGCTAATAACCACTGATGGGCCTCTGCTCCATATGCTTATCTAATTCCCTTTTGAAGCCGTCCATGCTTGGAAGCCGCCACCACTTCCTGTGGCAGTGAATTCCAAGTGTTAATCACTCTTTGGGTGAAGAAGTACTTCCCACGAGTTCTTGTATTGTGAGAAAGGGAGAAAAGTACCCATAGGCGTAATCTTCGTGGGGGCGGCGGGGCTTCAGCCCCCGCCGAAATTTTCAGGAAAGTGCTCAGCCTCCCCTGGGAGCCACCCTTGCTCCTAGCACAGCAATGCCTCTGGCCCAGCCCCAGCCCCCCCCGGGAAATTGGAAAGTCTACACCGTTGAAAGTACCTGTTTCTCTACCTGCTCTTTCCCATGCATAATTTTATAAACCTCAATCATGTCACCCCTCAGTTGTCGTTTCTCCAAGCTAAAGAGCCCTAAGCACCTTAACGTTTCCTCATAGGGAAAGTGTTCCAACCCTTTTATCATTCGAGTTGCCCTTTTCTGCACTTTTTCCAAAGCTATAATATCCTTTTTAAGGTGTGGTGACCAGAATTGCACACAGTATTCCAAATGAGGTTGCACCATTGATTTATATAGGGGCATTATGATATTGGCTGATCTGTTTTCAATACTCTTCCTAATAATCCCCAGCATAGCATTGGCCTTCTTTATTGCAGTCACACACTGTCTCGACATTTTCAGTAAGTTATCTACTACAACTCCAAGATCTCTCTCTTGATCAGTCTCAGCCAGTTCAGATCCCATCAACGTGTACTTATATTTAGGATTTAGGATTTTTGGCTCCATGACAAAAATGGCATGTGGGCACCTGCAACCCAATAATCCCCAGAAGCATGAATAGATTCCTTATCCAAGGTGGACTCACCTGCCGAACTCCCACTGTGCAATATGTTGTCATCTCATGTTGACCTTCTTGCCTTTTGCCGCTTGGGTGATTCCTCTTGTGGGGCCCACATCTCCTGGGATCATCTTCATTGGAGGTGCTGGAGTTGAGGCCTGTGAAAGCAGTGGCTGCCACCCCGCAAACTAGAAAGCCCCATGATGTCACATTGAAAATGAGGGGGTGAGAAATCCTTTCCCAGCTGGGGGCCTCTTGCTTGCACAACATGGCTGTTGCTGTTGGTGAAGTGGTGGTGGCTACAAGCATGGACGGCTTCAAAAGGGAATTAAATAAGCATATGGAGCAGAGGTCCATCAGTGGCTATTAGCCACAAGGTATAGATAGGGGCTCTGGGGCAAGTGATGCTCTGTCTTCTTGGTGCTTGGGGGGGTCAACAGTGGGAGGGCTTCTAATGTCCTGGCCCCACTGCTGGACCTCCTGATGGCACTGGTATTTCTGGCCACTGTGTGACACAGAGTGTTGGACTGGATGGGCCTTTGGCCTGTTCCAACACTGACATCTCTTTATGTTCTTATGTCCACCTGGGCCATCAGGAGGAGGGGCATCAGTGCCCCATGGCTGTTTGGTGTTCCAGACAGGCTCCATGGCCCACATCTGCCTTAGTCACATGTAATGATCTAGAGCAGAGATGTTGAACTCATTTGTTACAAGGGCCAGATCTGACATAAATGTCACTTTGTTAGGCTCCGCCATGTGTGCCATAAAATGTAATGCCAAGTAGCAGAAATGCAAACTTTATAAAGGACAGCACCTATAAGCTCTGAGTCCGTGTGTCCTCACTGCAACACCCCATGGGCTGGGAGGGGTATAGAGAAAAACCCACACGGGTGGACTAGAGACCCAGTGGTGTAGTGCTGGGCAGACTCTCCCACACTGCCTGGAAGGTGCTGGGGGGGGGGTCAACAGTGGGAGGGCTTCTAATATCCTGGCCCCACTGGTGGACCTCCCTTTTTGGCCACTGAGTGACACAGAGTGTTGGACTGGATGGGCCTTTGGCCTGATCCAACATTGGCGTATCTTATGTTCTTATGACCGAAAATGGCTGCCAAAGTGTCTGTGCCAAAGCAAAGTGCCAAAGCAAGGAGCAAGAAGACCACATTCCCACTCACCACAAAAGAGAAGGAAGAAAAAGAAGAGTGAGAAAAAGGAGTGGAAGTGTTTCAGCTCTTCAGGGCAGGTATGGGAGGACTTCAGCTTGATGGAGGAGGAACCAATGCTCTTAGCTGAGCTGTGGGAGTCTCAGTCCCTCCTAGGCCACCACTTCCAGAGGTAAACTGTACAAGCTGATGCAGAACTCCCTCCCTCGGCCCAGTGAGGGTAACAGATGTATGATGGATGGTAGAACTTACCAGTAGCAAGTACCATCTTTGGTTTTACTATTTACAAACATGAAGTACCTAGCTGGTGAACAATAAATGATGCACTGGAAGCAGTCTTCTCAGTAGTCATTATATGGCTGGATTTTACAATTTTACCTATGAATATATTGTTTAGGGCCAATTCTACCACTGTATTGTAATTGGGGCTAAATGGAAACATTATTATACTCAGGAGTTTTGAGGATATAAATCTGATGCCAGGCTATCTTGGTAGTAAAGTATACATGAGAAAGAACCTTCCAAGCTATCTCCTTGAAACTTCATTCATTTTAGTAGGATGAAGCTTAGGAACCTTGTGCAAACCCTATTGTTGTGAATGGAAGTCGTGTACTCATGGGCTTTGTGAACTGTCCATATGTATGCATTTTTACTTCAAAGGTGTAAGCTCTTTTATACCGTGTTCTCCTTGAGACTAAACATGTTTCTTTCTTGATAGGTGTCTATTCCCAGTAAAATAAACTCTATGTGCTCTGTTTATAAGCTGTTATTTATATAGCAATTGTAGCTGAGTACTGAGACTCAAAGCTTAAGCAAAAATTGCTTGAGATGGAGTGTATTGTGCCTGTGCTGTCATCCAATCCAGTGAAACACATTGTTACCAGGCTGCTAGTCTAGTGATGCTCCGCTATAAATATTTAGTGTCTTGGCACTTGTCATAAGAACGTAAGAGACACAAATGTTGGATCAGGAATACTTTCCTTCGGGTACCCTTTTTGGGGGCCCGTAACTCAGACCCACTAAGTTCAGTACTCACCAAACCTAGAGGGCCGGTAGAGGATAGTCAGCTGGAGGGCCACTGTGAGTTTGTTGTCTCTAGCATGCCGGGGGGGGGGCATTTTACCACGTCATGGTTTGTTCAGTTTGTAATGATTCATGAACTGCCACAAACCGCATTTTACAGGTTTGTGTCCATTCCTAGTCACTGGACTGTTTTATTTTGTTCTGATAGACTAATATGGCTACCCCTCTGCAATTCTATTAATACTTCTCTGTTAGTAAGTCTCATTGTATAACATGATATACTTCAGGGGGAGTCCTAAGCAAGTCTACAAAGAATTATCAGACTTCTGAGCATTGGTATTGTAGTCCCAAATTATATCTTAATATTACAGTCTCTGCATTAAGTCTTACCCACAGGAACAACCCACAGCTTGTGAACACACAGAGCCTATTTGCTGGTCCAGTTATTGGCTTAAAAACCAAAGGAAAAAAGGGGGGGGACTCAACCCATAATGAAGCTGCGATGTAAGAGGGTCAAGCTACAGGTAAATTAATATTAAAAATATACAAGTGTTTATTAGGATGTACACAAGGAAATATTCCATTCATCAGGATGTGTGTCACCAGCATCAAAGGTAGTAGTCAAGTTACAAACTGCTAACATTACATCATTATACAGTAGAACCTAGGGATGATGCAATCACCCACCTGCATTGCACAATGCTATTGCCAAGGAATAGATTCTTTTGAACTATGGTGCTGGAGAAGACTCTTGAGAGTCCCTTGGACTGCAAGAAGATCAAATCAGTCAATCCTAAAAGAAATCAACCCTGACTGTTCCCTGGAAGGCCAGATAATGAAACTGAAGCTCAAATACTTTGGCCACCAAATGAGAAGGGAGCACTCACTGGAGAAGACCCTGATGCTGGGAAAGATTGAAGGTCAAAGAAGACGGGGACGGCAAAGGATGAGATGGTTAGACAGTGTCATAGATGCAATGAACATGAAATTGAGCAAACTTGAGAGGACGGCGGAAGACCGGAAGGCCTGGCGTGATCTTGTCCATGGGGTCGCAAAGAGTCGGACTTGACTGTGCGACTGAACAACAATTGCCAAGGAAGAGATTACAAGGTGGGAGGGGGTGAAGAGGAGAGAGAGAGAACTAGAAGGGGGGAGGATAACTGTAAAGCATATAAGGTAACCTCAGTAAAAATTTCTTATTATCTTTAAAAAAAAATTGATAACATATATTTACTATAAACAGTTGATATATAATAATCTGGCTTTTTTCCTTTTTTTCAACAATTTCAGAAAGCAACACCTGGTCTCACACACACGCACACATCATTCTGTATGCATGTATTTCTGGATGTGTGTCATTGTAAAATAAGGGGCCAAAACGTGTATGGTCCTTAGGTCAAATGTTTTATCCATCTATTGGATATGTATAACAATCAGTTCCGAATGAAAGATGTTCTTTGATTGATATTTAGACTATTTCTTTTAACCTTTTTATGTTTTATTTATGTGTACACCCTAAAAAACGTTTCTATATTTTTATATAAATTTATCTGTAGCTTGACCCTCTTACATCCCAGTTATTGGCTTGCCTTAATTTTTAATGACTGAACTTGCATAATGTAGAAAATGTCTGAAGAAGCTAAAAAACAAGGAATGTTTTATGCATTTAATTAAAAGTATACACACACAAACACCTTTAAATAAATAAATGTGCACTATTTATTTACTTCCTTCATTTATACCCTGTCTTTCTCACCAATGGGAAATCAGAGCTGCTTACATTATTTTCCTCTCCCGCATTTTGTCCTTTCAACAAATATAGGCTGTGACTGGCCCAAAGTCACCTAGCAAGCTTCCATGGCACAGTGGGGATCTGGACCTGAGTCTCCCAGATCCTAGTCTGATGCTGTAATGACTAAGCCACTCTGCCTGTCACTATTGTCAGGGTTCCCAGTCAATCACAAGCAACACCAGGTCTGCAGGAATACCAGTTTATTGATTGACTGGGAACCCTGACAATAGTTAGAGGACCCAGAACCATTAGGTTTCTAGCGGGAAGCTTAGGGAAGAAGTGCATCAAGCTCCAAGGCCATCTGCAAGATAAGCACCAGGCTAGAGAATGCATGGGAGAGGGATGCGAGCACAAACGAGAGTTACACCCCCAGCTCATGGCAGCGTCAGCTGACAACTATGATATGCAGTAATGGGTCCTCTAATTTATCTGAAAGGTCTTCAGAACAACATACACCAAGAAACACATCTACTTTTAATGGAAGATTACCTGTCGATGGGGTTTTGTGAATTATTGTTTGTGAAGAAAATGAAATTCTTAGTAATTTAGTGTGGATGAAAACTTGTGTTCATGTCATATCTGGATGGGAAAAGAAGCTGCTTACACTAGAAGGTTTTTCTTTGCCTTGGCTTCCAAACTGGAACACATTTTTGGAAGCTTGCACATGTCATATTGTAATCATCCTGTTACTAGCACATGATTTCCCTTACCTGCTTATATTTTAATGTTCTTGGAAAGATCACACTCTGTTAGGATGTCTTCTGGAAGGAATGGTGCACATTTTCCTGTGCGGCAAAGGCTCTACCTAGATTGATGTGTTTTTTCTACTGTGAGTCCCTTGCAGACACCACTTTCTCACCAGTTTCCCCCCCCCCGCCTTGCCACTAGAGAGCATTTTGAGTCTTTTTAAATGTAATTGCTGTAATGCTGTAATAATTCTATTAAAAGTTGAGATACATAAGTGGCAACAGATTGCTTTAACACTATAATGACCTATTGCTATAACAGTTCTATTAAAATATGAAACAGACTAGGAATAAGGCCCATTGCGGAAATAAATACAACGAGCTCTAGAACGAGGCTCTGGGCGGGTGCCCCGGTCTTGGGCACTCAGTGTCAATTTACTGTGGCAACCTCAGCAGGGTGTAATGACACAGAGTTCACCATTTTCTTCAGATGAACTGATTTCTGCTACCTGAGGAATAGTTGTAATTCTGAGTGATCTCCAGCCCCCACCTGGAGATTGGCAACAGTGGTTCCCCATGAGGGAATGGCTGGTTTGGAGGGTGGAGTCTATGGCATTTTACCTGTCTGAGGTCCTACCCCTTCTCCAAGCTTCACCCCTCAAATCTCCAGGAATTTTCTAACCTGGGGTTGGCAACCCTATCTTCTTCACAGTCAACCATCAACCTCCTGGAGAGCAGTTGTAATTCTGAGTGATCTCCAGCCCCCACCTGGAGATTGGCAACAGTGGTTCCCTGGGAGGGACTGGCTGGTTTGGAGAGTGGAGTATATGGCATTATACCTTTCTTTCTTTCTTTTTTAATCCCCCGGAGGGGAGTATTTTATTGGTTTTTTCAAAATACTACAAACTACAACCGAAAATTAGGGAGGGAAAACTACAACTAGGGAGAAAGAAAAGCAAACCACTAATAACTAAAACTCCAAGAATAGGAGATCATAACCACACTCTGGTAAGTCTCTTAAAACAGATTTGGATGTTTATTCTTCCACTCCCCCCTCTCTATTTCGTGCTTTTGTTCATGCATTTGGGAGGGGCCCCTCCCCCGCTCACTTTTTGTCGCTCCGTGGGGGGATAGCTTTTTTTAAAAAAATGCTCATGCTTGCTTTAACCTGACTCACCGTTCATTGTTGGCCTTGGCCACGCTCGGCATCGTTCATTTTGCTCGATCTCCGACACCTGTCCCAGTCAACAGCTCTAAGTCCATTCGGACACTCAGCAGCAGGAACGTTGGGGTGGAGGAGCGCCTCAATTCTCTGGCATCGTGCAATCGAAGAGGTCACCCCTCAAAAGCCCCATGGCTGGGAGCCTTTTGCCATGGCTCTGGGGGGGGGGTCGCGACCCGTCGCACCCCCTCCTACACACTGGTGCGCAGATTACATCCCCGGGAGGTCCAGGAGATGCATCTGCCTGCGTGTCACCATTAAGCGGAAGTCAGGCATTGTACCTTTCTGAGGTCCTACCCCTCCTGAAACCTCACCCTCTCCAGACTCCGTCCCTCAAATCTCCAGGAATTTTCAACCTGGAGTTGGCAACCCTGTCTCCTTCCCAGACAATAATCAAACTACCTTTATTTTCCCCTCACTCTTCAGCTTTCCACCCCCCACACATCTGCAGCCTCTACCGTGCTCTGATGCCCTGACCGCTACGTCACATTGGCTGTCATACGGGGGCCATCTCAGCAGGATATAAGGACACAGAGTCCACCATTTTCTCCAGGGGAACTGATCTTTGCCATCTTGAAACCAGTTGTAATTCTGAGTGATCCTCAGCACTCATCTGGAGATTTGCAACAATGGTTTTCCCCACCAGGCACTAAAGGGAAATGTATTTTACCTCAGAACAGCAGCAGCAAACTGTTTGGAAGGTTAGAGGCAAAGGCCAGTGAGGTCACATATGCAAATGACCTTTGTGTTCCGAGGCAAAGGCCAGTCAGGCTACATATGCAAATGATCTCTGTGTTCTGATTGGCTGTGCGGGGGAGAGGAACAGCAAACTGTTGAGAATGTTGGAGGCAGGACTCAGGCAAAGCAGTCAATGGATAGGGAGACCCTCTGAATGACAGATCAGGGAGCTAACTGATTAAGGCGACGTGTTGGAACGTTGTGGAACCACTACTCAATTATATATAAGGACAGGATAAGTGATGATACATCATTATTGCACTATAAAAGTCTATTGGCACTTAGCTGTTTCAAGTTTTAATAGATCCCGTGCATGAAGAACAGAAGATAAAAGGGGTTGGCAAGTCACTATGATGTCCATGATGATCACATCTTTGAGAACCTGTAAGAAGGTGATGGTATCCCAGCTGAGCTATTCAAAGTCTTAGAAGAGGATGCTGTTAAAGTTCTGCACTCCATTTGCCAGCAAATTTGGAAAACGCAACAGTGGCCACAGGATTGGAAAAGATCAGTATACATTCCAATCCCAAAGAAGGGCAATGCCAAGGAATGTTCAAACTATCGCACAATTGCACTCATATCACACGCTAGCAAGGTCATGCTCAAGATCCTACAAGCTAGGCTTCAACAGTACGTGGATAGAGAACTACCAGAAGTACAAGCTGGGTTCCGAAGAGGTAGAGGAACTAGAGATCAAATTGCCAACATTCACTGGATTATGGAGAAAGCACGACAAGGATGTATACTGTCACCTTGCTTATTTAATATATATGCAGAGTACATCATGCGAAATGCTGGCCTGGATGAATCACAAGCGGGAATTAAGATTGCTGGGGAAAAGATCAACAACCTCAGATATGCAGATGATACCACTCTAATGGCTGAAAGTGAAGAGGATCTAAAGAACCTCTTGCTCAGAGTAAAAGAGGAGAGCGCAAAAGTGGGCTTGAAGCTCAACATCAAAAAGACTAAGATCATGGCATCCGGCCCCATCACTCCTTGGCAAATAGAAGGGGAAGTCGTGGAAGTAGTGACAGACTTCACGTTCCTGGGATCCCAGATCACCGCAGACTGTGACTGCAGCCATGAAATTAAAAGACGCCTGCTCCTTGGGAGGAAAGCGATGGCGAACCTAAACAGCATGATAAAAAGTAGAGACATCACCCTGCCAACAAAAGTCCGCATGGTCAAAGCAATGGTATTCCCAGTAGTCATGTATGGCTGCGAGAGCTGGACTATAAGGAAGGCCGAGCGCCGAAGAATAGATTCTTTTGAACTATGGTGCTGGAGGAGACTCTTGAGAGTCCCTTGGACTGCAAGAAGAACAAATCAGTCAATCCTCAAAGAAATCAACCCTGACTGTTCCCTGGAAGGCCAGATAATGAAACTGAAGCTCAAATACTTTGGCCACCAAATGAGAAGGGAGCACTCACTGGAGAAGACCCTGATGCTTGGAAAGATTGAAGGTCAAAGAAGACGGGGACGGCAAAGGATGAGATGGTTAGACAGTGTCATCGATGCAACGAACATGAAGTTGAGCCAACTTCAGAGGACGGCAGAAGACCGGAAGGCCTGGAGAGAGCTCGTCCATGGGGTCGCGAAGAGTCGGACTCGACTGTGCGACTGAACAACAACAACAAAGAAGTCATTGTGGAGCTTTAATGGAAAGGGGGAGGGAGTGCAGAAAACTCCCACATGTAGAAGCTCTGTCATTGCTGCGAATGTCTTTACACTCACAGTGGTGATGAAAGCAAAGCAACAAACTTAACTAGGCATTAGGGGTGTGCATTTAAACTGGACTGCCCAGCCAGGATCTCCTGTGGCCATGGGAAGCAGATTGTTCCCCACCAGCTCAGCTTTGTGCTGGCTTCTCCTGCAGCTCAGTTTAAATCCCTGTGTACATATTGCAATCTTTACAAACTCCCAGCACAGAGGATAACTGTAACCAGACAAGTGTCATTCGTCAACTAGGACAAGGAAACCTGGGGGCACAAAATTTATGGAGAAATTCAGAGGGATATAAATTTAGAAGTACCCATAATTTGATAGGGTACACTCCAGGAACAGCTTCACACCTTAATTGGCTGTTTCTTGGAACCAAACCCCAGGCAAATTTTCAGAGGTTTTGAGCCTCAGGCTTTTCTGTGTTTAAAAGGTACAGCAATGCATGGATTGGGGCCATGAAGCTGTTCTCTTGATAGGCAGCTGTGTTCAACTAAAATAGAATTGTTGGTGTGAAAAGGTGTATTAACAGAGCAATCCTGAGCGGGTCTCTTCAGTGGGTCTTAGGACTGCAATGTAAATGTCACTGAAGATGCCAGGTATTAATAAAAATGCTGTTATTTTCAACCTGGCTGGCATTGGAATGTAAGGTACTAACCTTTTGTGCCTTTACAAATGATGAGCTATACATAATTAAACTCTAACTGTGGTACAGCATGTAGAGATTTCTTAAGATGTGAGGTGGGAAGCAATGAAGTCTCTGCTAATTAAAATAATTTTTAATATGTTTTGTTGCAACAGCAGCAGAAATTGTTTTTGTTTATGCACTGTTGTTGTTTGAAGAATAATACTAATGACAGTTTATGCATTTTACTTTCTGGGTTTTTAGAACCTAATAGCTCCCACAAGCATGTAAAAAGTACATTTTGTTTTGTTTCTAGATCTGTTAGCTGTGCCTAAGCATCCCTATGCCGCTATGGAGAACTGGGGATTAAGTGTTTTTGTGGAGCAGAGAATACTTCTGGATCCCAGCATTTCTTCCATATCATACTTACTTGATGTCACAATGGTCATTGTACATGAGCTATGCCATCAGGTAGGAGACAAAACCCTATTATTTGTCACCATATATCATTTTTTAAAAAAGCTAAGCATTTTCTGTGCCAATTGCTTCCTCCAAGAGATAATAGATGAGCTTATTTTAGTTGTAGTAAAGTGTAAACCCTTGATGATACGATCATGATGGAAAGGAACACATAACTGAATGTTAATAAAGTTCCTAATGATAGTGATAAACAGTTCCTCACCAAACTTCACTGAATGATGTACAATAAATATTATAAAATGTCCTTTTCAGGGTGGTTGTAATAGACTTTTGACTTTATATAGTTAAGTATTGTGATGGTCTCTGGGAATGATTTATTACACTGCTGTTAACAGTTTCAGGCTGAGTTTCATGTTCTTGTCAAAATTTGCATTGGCTGAAATCAATTTGAGAGTTCCTTTTTTCCTTGTACATAAACTTTGGAGCAGTTCCCCCCCTTTATTTTTCCTGCCACTGGTCTTTGGTTCATAAATGATTGATATCTTGCCTCTTTGAGTATTGAAAGTCTTAAATATACTTTGAAACTTGGTAATAATTCCATGTTACACATATTCCACATTCATTCTTTTTCTTCCATTTTCTTATTTTGATCTAAACATAGTATAAACTTTTAGCAATGCGGGCTGAATGTAAATGTTGGAAGCAGTATGCTATAGGAAGTAGAAACCTGTTTTTCCTCCATTGGAAACCAGCAGCCTTCACCTTAAAATCTACCAGGTTTTACTGTGCAATCTTCATGACACTTGGGTTGTGAGGTTTCAAGAGATCCTTTTAGTAAAACAGGAAATTTGTAACATTTTCCCCCCAGAATGGGAAACAGCTCACAAAGACAACAAAGAGTTTTGTGACAATTTAAAGATGATCAATTGTATTGTTGCATAAGGCTTTAGTGCCATGTGACTGTATGGCAGAATAACATGGCTACCTTTCTGGAATTTAGTGTAGGAGAAGCTCTGCACTGGAGATGTTTATAGGTAAATTTGTAAATAATGGATGGGACAGGTTCATGGTGCAATCCTGTGCATGCTTACCTGATAGTAAGCTTCACTGGCTACAGTGGGGCTGATGTCTGAATAATTATTTACATGATTGTACAGTAAGACTGTGATCTTGTACACTTTAGAAATAAAACCCATTAATTAAAGTGGGACTTATTTCTAGGTAAATGTGCATAAGATTCCACAGTTAAGCATATTCTTATTTTTTTCCATCAAAATCAGGAGCGCTTTGTTTGATTTGTGTCCTTTGTTTGCAAGACAACTTTGTGGTAAAAATACTTAATTGCCAAGGACAAAACTGCACTTATGTGAGATCCATGATTGGATCTCCTAACATTTTCTTTAATATTAAAACACTGATGTTATCCCTCTTCCTCTTCCTTTTTATTCTGTATGTGATATCTATATCTAGAGAGAGTGATTAAAATGTGGAATTTGCTGCCAGAGGATATAATGATGGCCACAGGAATAAATAGTTTTAAAAGAGAATTCAGTAGTTTCATGGAGGATGTCTATCAATGGCTACAAGCCATGGTCACTGAGGGGAATGAGGACGCAACATCAGGGGAAGGCCTCTGCCTCTGTGCCCTTTTGTTGGCCCTCCAGAGGAACTGGTTGGCCACTGTGTGAGACAGGATATTGGACTAGATGGACCATTGGTCTGATCCAGTAGGAGCTGCACCAGACTTGGGATTCCACCCCAACTTGCAGTGGCAGAGGATGCCTGGCAACCATGCTTGGCCCAGCAGTGGCAACGGAGGATGCCGGCAGCCATGCCGGACTTGGCTGTGGCAGAGGAGGGTGCCAGCAGCCACACTGGGCCCATCAGAAGTGGAGAGGAACACCAGGCTCAGGAGCCATGTCAGGATCCCCCAAGAGTCTTGCCCCCACTGAGCCATAAGGGGAATCAGCAGTGCTGGGGGGAGGGATTCCCCCCTGCAAATATTGCAGGTCCCCACTTGGCACAGTCTAAAAATACATCCCAAATTGATCTAGTATCAGCTCATTACCTGTCTTCTTTTCCCAGCATCATTTCACAAAAAAATTATTAGGATTGCCAACTACTAAACAAACAAAAATCCTACAATTGCAGATAATCTACTATGCAATAACATATGTCCTAAATTTGAGAAGGCAAATGAATTAGTCAGGAAAAGTTCTGCAGTAACTAGCCTCAGTCCAGCATTTTGCCCCAATGTCATTACATCTTGAGAAAATGCTGAAGTGAAGCTAGTTACTGTAAAATCTTTTCCTGCTTTTGATTCCAGCCTTCGGTGGTTTGAAGGAGTGCAATCTGGGCACTAAGGGTTGACTCACCTGTAATGCCAAATCATCCTTTGGCACAAAATGAATGGGCCTTGTGCTCCAGTGCATCACTGTTTCCTTTCCATCTTCCTCTGTTCCATTAGTTCTAATTTAGAAGTCACCTCTCAGTTTGCAAACTTCAGTCTCTCCAAATATATTGGTTGCTATTTTAGTTTGGAAGGAGGGTTTTTTTAAAGCAAACTGTGGTTTGTGCTAATAGGAAACTAACTAAATGAAGCATATGAGGAAGGAGAGGAAGTATGTGATGCTGAAGTGTAATCATATAATGCCAAATACTCTCTCTTGAATTGCAAGATTATACCTGTGTTGCAGAACATTTGTGCCACCAGCCATGCTTCTCATTTCTAGCTATTAGATATATTTGGCTGCTACATTTTAGTTCCTACAAATCAATCAGAGGTACAGCATATATTCAGTATTCACAAGATATCTAAGAGGAGATCATTGCTGTCTGAATGTAATGAACAGAGCTTTCTTTGACTCTTGATTAACTGTAGTAAGATCCATTCAAACTGAACAGTGAGAAGACTCAAATAAATGCCCTATGAGCTATTCACTGTTGCGTAACTGGAAATTAACTGATGCTCTTATGACAGAAATGTACTTTATTTAAAACACACTGTGTTATTTCTTCTTGTTCTTTCCTGTTACATTTCTCAAATATAGCAGTCTTCCTGACAACTTAAAATAAATAAATAAATAAAATGCTCACCCAATATCATCATGATAGCGTGATCCGTATCATGTAATGTCTGGGCCTCACTTAGATAGAGTTTTGGGATTTCTGGGTCATCTACAATAGTTTAGCAATGTTCTGTGATTAGATACATTTTGTTTTGCATTATATGTAATTCCAGCTTCAGGGTATAGCCTTTTAAGGGGGTGATTTGCAGCTGTTATGGGGCCCCCTGGATCATATATCCTACGGCATCCAATTTGCAGTTGTTTATTATGGGCTCCTGAACGTGGCTCCCATGGGAAGCCAGCTTACAGCTCTTACGGGGAGGCAGGACATTGTTCCTAAGGTTGCCAAATTGCAACCCCCAAAGAAAAAGGAGGGGGCAACCCAGGATCATGTATGCTGAATTGCAGCTCTTAATGGTGGGGACAGAGAATGCATAGGAAAAGGACCACTTAGAACTACGTCTGCAGATGAGCCCTTGTGGCTCCCACACTGCTGCTACAGTCATTGCAGTAGCAGCGACTACTGCAAAGGGGGTCACCACCAAAATACACTGAAGAATGCCACTGCCAAAGAATGCCACCACTGCAGATTGCCACTGAAACCACCACCTTCTGGTCTCCAATGACCTTTGCTGCAAACATCTTCTGTGGAAGCTGGAGCCAACTCTGAGTGGCCCTGGCAGCAGAGCTGGCTAAATAAGGGAGGGGCAGACCAGAGCGAAGACTCCACTTTCCAGGGCCTCCTGGAGGGTCCATCCTCCCAGCCAGCTCCAGGTACCAGATTGGCTGGTCGGGGCTGCTGCCAGAGGCAGTACACCAGGCTCCTTGCTGAGCTGAGGGGAAGAAGGAGAATCCCTTCCATTTTGCTTGCTCCTTGCCCTGTGGCCACAAATATCGCCCCAGGTAAGTCCTGGGTCATCACTTTCTGCAATTAAATATATTATGTTTTAAATTATTTGTAACCCCATTCTGTACATGCTTAATCAAAATCTATGTTCAACAGTGTTTGTTTCTATCCAAGTGAGCACAGTATAACAGCCAGATTCCATTTCATTAGTAAGTTACAGGCTCCTTTTTTATTAGTTGTGGGTTTTAAGCTACCTTCCAATTCTGCCTGATTAAGGATTCTGTAACAGTCTGAAGCTTTCATATTACTGATGTAGTACAATTTGATGTCATTTGCTGGGATCAAGATGTCTGAGCCTCCCCCCCCCCCATACTAACCTCCTGCTGGGTTCAGCTGTAAGTGGTGGTGGTGGGGGGAATCTGCAGTTTACTTATAGCCCTTCATTCAGATTCATGTTTTTCAAGGCTAAAAGTAAATATTATGACCAGTTAATCTGACCTCCTGACATAGAACACAAAATTGTGCCTAGTAATTTCTGCTTCAAACATATACCTTCCAGCAAGTGCTGGTGCATATCTTAAGAGTCACATTGGATTTTAATGGAAAGGAAATGAATCTTTCCCAACCACTCTTAGGTTAATTATTTCAGTGGCTAGTGAACTTCCCTTTAAAGAAAATGTACATCTCATGTCTTGCGTAAAGTTTTCTACCCTCTAGTTTTCATCTATTAAATATATCTTTTGTATGGCAACTTTTAGTTAGCTGGAAATCTGTTAATATATAACTAGTTGAATATTAATTTCTCATTGTATTAATATGACTTTCTTCTACTTCCGAGTGTGTTTAATTCCTTCCCTAATGTGTGCATGGCTTAAGGACATAAATACTCCTCTGCTCCATTGCATTTGATGGCTTTATGTAGTATTCATATTGACTTAGGCTTTAAGTGAAATTGCAGTAAGTTTATTTGGCTACTGTAAGCTGTGACTAACATTGTATTTGATTAAAGAAATCTTAGTTAATTAAGTGATTGATCAGTTCATTGATTCAATATGCAGGCATTTTTATATAAACAAAGGAATAGTTCCCTTATTTTTCAGTTGCATGAGTCACAGCAGATACCGTATCAGAGGAGGCATTCCCTCCTGTGTATGAGAAGAAGAAATGTCTATTCTAAGGAGGCACCTGTCATGCATGAATTCCATGGATTTGTAAATACTTACATTTCCATTAGTTAATTAGTTTGCAAGACATTAATAATTTATACTTCTAAAAAACCAATTGCTTCACAAAACAAGGCCACCTTTTAACTAGATCAGACATAGTAAAAATAGTAAAAAAAATAAACAAGGTTCAGACATAAGCAATTATAAAGGCTTTAGTTCCCACTTTTCTGGAGTAATTCCCTGGCAAATATTAATGCAGCATCATTGTTCTGCATCCTATGCATTTATTTGCTATGGTCGCATGTTCTGTAGGTCTTATGGTAGGGCTAGAAGGGAGAGATAAATTGAATTTCATAAAAGTATGAAACATATAAGACTACAATCCTGTCCCCCACTAGCTGGGTTTAACCATGTCACTTCAGAATCCTGTAGATAGAAAATATTTATTTTATTTATTCACATTTTTATCCCGCCCTCCCGGCCAAGGCCGGTTTAAGGACATAAATAATCCTCTGCTTTTATGCAGCTTTTAAAGGTACATAACCTCAAAGAAGGAAAATACAAAAACCCCAGATTTTCGAATGGGTGTTCATAACACTGAAGAGTATAATGTGACCTGAGTGAACCTGTTTGATGCTGAAGTGCATATATGATTATATGGATCTGACATTGTTCCAATTTAATTTTCCAGTTCCTTATACATAATTTGTGTTTGCCTGTGAAATAAAACATGTTTGTACTGTACAAAATTATCTTTAAATTAAAATAATCTAAGCCTTTTAATCAAGTAAACTACAATATATATGCATTCACCAACATCTGTGGGGTTCATACTGTTGGAAACTGTTAATATTTTAGACAGTTAACTGGTAGAATTTGGTGCAGTGTGTTATGAATGCAAAATCCAAATCTAGACCTTTAAAAATAGGATTAGGCTGTGGTCACACACACTAAATAATCCACTTTCAATCCACTTTGGTAGCATGATGGAGAAGGGCCTTTTGCAGTTTGCCACCTATCTAGCCTCAGAACATAAGAACATAAGAGAAGCCAATGTTGGATCAGGCCAATGGCCCATCTAGTCCAACACTCTGTCGCACAGTGGCCAAAAATATCAAGTGCCATCAGGAGATCCAGCAGTGGGGCCAGGACATTAGAAGCCCCCCAACTGTTGACCCCCCCCAAGCACCAAGATGACAGAGCATCACTTGCCCCAGAGCCCCTATCTATACCTTGTGGCTAATAGCCACTGATGGACCTCTGCTCCATATGTTTATCTAATTCCTTCTTGAGGCCATCCATGCTTGTAGCCGCCACCACCTCCTGTGGCAGTGAATTCCATCTGTTAATCACTCTTTGGGTGAAGAAGTACTTCCTTTTATCTGTTCTAACTTGACTGCTCAGCAATTTCATTGAGTGCCCACGAGTTCTTGTATTGTGAGAAAGGGAGAAAAGTACTTCTTTCTCTACCTGCTCTATCCCATACATAATCTTATAAACTTCAGTCATGTCACCCCTCAGCTGTCATTTCTCCAAGCTAAAGAGCCCCAAGCATTTTAACCTTTCTTGTTAGGGAAAGTGTTCCAACCCTTTTATCATTCTAGTTGCCCTTTTCTGTACTTTTTCCAATGCTATAATATCCTTTTTGAGGTGTGGTGACTAAAACTGTACACAGTACTCCAAATGAGGTCGCACCATTGATTTAAATAGGGGCATTATGATACTGGCTGATTTGTTTTCAATTCCCTTCCTAATAATCCCCAGCATAGCATTGGCCTTTTTTATTGCAGTCGCACACTGACTTGACATTTTCATTCAGTTATCTACTACGACTCCAAGATCTCTCTCTTTGTCAGTCTCTGCCAGTTTGGACCCCATCAACGTGTATTTATAGTTAGGAATTTTGGCTCCAGTGTGCATCACTTTGCACTTGGCCACATCGAACAACATTTGCCATGCTGACGCTCACTCACCCATCCTCGACAGATCCCTTTGGAGTGCCTCACAATCCTTCCTGGTTGTCACCACCCTGAACAACTTCGTGTCCTCTGCAAATTTAGCCACTTCACTGCTTACTCCCAACTCCAAATCATTAATGAACAAGTTGAAAAGCATCAGACCAAGTACTGATCCCTGTGGTACCCCACTGCTTACCCCCCTCCACTGAGAAAATTGCCCATTTATACTCAGATGGTGGGGTACTCAAAGCAGGGCCTCCAAAGATGACTGTAGTGGTCAAGTAGTTCATATTTCTGTCTTTAGAACATTTTTATTCTGCTTCTCTGGTAACCTGACTGACTGAGCAGGCCTTATTTATCTATTTTCTTCTTTTGGGAAGAACAGTGGGTGTCCCATCTGGTCACTGTGTGGTATTTTGCTGCTGGTTTAGCCCAGGAACTTGAGGGAAGGGACAAGGTCTCCCTCTTTAACTTAAACTATTGAAATAGCACTCAGGAGGCTTTTTAAAGTTCAAAAATAACAAAATATTTTATCCAACGTAGAGGGGAAAGGTCAGGTGAAATTGGGGGTAAAAGGTCTGAGGTAAATCAATAAGAAAACTCTGAGGTAAACCAAACTGAGGTAAACCAGTACAGGCTAGGGTTGCCAGGTCCTATTTTCTACCCAGTGGGGGGATTCCAGGGCATTCCAGGAAGGGGTGTGGCCATCCCTGATGTGATGACATCACACAGAGTGATGCAATCACACCTTGGACACAGCCACCCCCGTCTTTTCCCAACCATTTAAAGGGAACCTTTAAAGAGAGCCAATTGCACCTGCCCTGCAAGAGGGGAACTCTCCTCTTGCAAGGCAGGGACCGGCTGTACTCGCTTGAAAAGAGTGGGCATGGGGTGCTCCTGCCCTGCAAGAGGGGAACTCTCCTCTTGCAAGGCAGGGACCGGCTGTACTCGCTTGAAAAGAGTGGGCATGGGGTGCTCCTGCCCTGCAAGAGGGAAACTTTCCTATTGCAAGGCAGGAGCTGGCAGCACCCACTTGAAGAGAGAAGGCACCGGGCAATCCTGCCCTGCAAGAGGGGATTCACCTTTTGCAAGGCAGGAGCTGGCGCCTCCCTGCGCTGTCCCTGTCTCTCCCCAGCAGCATTTAAAGACTTCCTTTAAACACTGCTGGGGATAGATGGGGGAGGCCAAGTGGTCGCTCTTGGGGGCGGGGCTTCCCCCTGCCCACCAGCTGGTGGGTAGGAAGGAGCCCCTCCAAATCAGGCAACCCACACCAAACCGGGAGGTCTGGCAACCCTAGTACAGGCACAAACTACAATTGATATGTTTCAAGCAACTGAGAGTTTCTTAATCTTAAAATGGTAGGCCTTTGTTTCAGTGTTTCAGTGTTTCCTAAACACTCCAGTATACTTTCTTGAGAGTATTTGGTTCTTTTGGTTTCCAAAAGGCAGGGATACTCTGCCCGGTACCCAAACTCCTTTACTAAACACATCAGTACTCTTCTTGAGGTGGTTTTTTTTTAACTGACTCTTCAGGATTTAAAAGGCAGTTTCTAAACACATCTGACCAGGGATTACTCCACTCCTCAGAGCTATCTCCCTTTTCCAACTGGGTAGGGAATTTCTTCTCTCACTAGAAAATCTATCTGGCCTGAATGGGAGACTTCTTTGATCTACCCAATCCTCCTGCCAACCTCCCCAGTTCTCTGTCTGTATTAAACTGGTCACAGTCAGAGCTAATCACAAACCTTGTCAGTACTAAATCTTTTTCTGTCAGGTCTAGACTCAGACTTGTCAGTACTAAACTCTTCTCCATCAGGGCTGAATTCAGACTTTCCTCTACTAAGCATTCAGCTCTCAAGTTTCTTTGCTCAACCGATGCTAATCAATCAAATTCCTTGGAGCAACTTGTCACTCAAGGCTCTCTGGCTCTGTAACGAATTAACTCTTCACAGCCCATTACCTGTTTACCCAGCACGTCTGAGATTTTTAAGTACAGTCTGTCATACTAGTACATCCTAAACATATTTTTTGCTGAATAAGTCTCAACTTAAGATCCATAGAGAGAGTAGGTATAGACTTTAAGACCATATCCCATTGCTTTGGCAAAATAGGGCAGTCTTTATTCCATTCAGTTCTGAGACTCCACCTATCATATTTATTGATTGACATCAAATATTTATAAACAAATATTGTAGGTTTTGTTTTCAGCCTTGATTTTAGAGTTTCCAGGAGCTAAGGGGACTCTGAGACACTTAATGCTGCAAGGCCATATTTAGATACCAACAAATGTTGCAACTTGGGTTGCTCCTGCATGCTTGGGAGGATTTAGTGTATTTGCTGAGGGATATACCAAAGCAAAGGACAGGGTTGCCCACAGGGTTGCCCTTTGGGTACAATGGGAGAGGCTTGAAGGCCCATTGAATACAATGGGAGCCAGGAAT
>NW_015169791.1:699700-703938 GCF_001447785.1 Gekko japonicus
TGCCAAATGGCTTGTATGGGCTCCACTGAAATACATTACATCACAAAAAAAGTTGCAATGAAAATGCAGAATGGATTTTGGATAAAGGTCTCTGGATCCATATAGACTGCACTGGGTCAGGAGTGATGGCCCACAGAGTAGAATTATGAACCTTGGGAGCAGCAGAAGTGTTCTGGGCCCCCAGAGTGGAATGACAGCCCTTTGGTGTAGCATGAGTATTCTGGGACTGGAATGATGGTTCCTGGGAGTAGCAGAAGTGTTCTGGCCTGGAATGACAGCCCTTAGAGTGGAATGATGACTCCTGGGAGTACCACGAGTGTTCTGAGCCTGAAATGAAAGCTCCCGGAGTAGAATAATGACTCCTGGACATACCATCAGTGTTCTGGTATTGGAATGACAGGTCCCCGAGTGGAATGACAGTTCCTGTGGATGAAATCAGTATATTTCATTCCACTCTAAGGTTTGTGATTACAGGTGCAGGGACTATTTTCAATCACAGGGTCTATCATTCCATTTTCAGAACACTTATGCTACTCCCAGGGACAGTCATTCCACTGGGGGGGGGGCTGTCATTCCAGGTCCAAAACCCTTCTCCTACTCCCAGAGCTGTCATGCCACTCTGAGACTTGTCATCCAGTTGCAAAACACTTCTGCTACTCTCAGGAGCCATCATTCTACTGTTCAGCCCATGCTAGCAAAGACTATGAATTCCGGTCCCTCTGCCTATACCTTCAAGACGGGCAATACTTATCTGTCTTGAAGCTTGGTTCTTCCAATGAAGAATGGATGGGAAGAAATGAAAACAAAGGGAATTCACACGACCAGAACCAGCCGGAATGTGTGGATCTCTTGACTGCAGATCAAGAGATCACTAGTAGAGGGGATAGCAAGTGGGACTTAAGAGGGGTAAAAGCAGACAGGGGTTGTTGTGGGGAAAATGCTAGTTAACCAGAGAGAGGGGCCAGGTGACTGGTTCTCTCCTTTTATAGGAGGTCCAAGAGGTGGGTGGTATCTGTGCCAATCTCTTGACCCATTTACCTGTTAGTCCGTCCCAAAAACAGTCCTATTGGTTGCAGGTAGGGAGGGAGGTTACCTAGGAGGGGTGGCCAATATTGTAACTTAAAACCTTACTCGAAGTATGGCATCTGGACAGGTGTGAAATCCAGGTGTCAGGATGCTTCATTGTCGTGTTGATGAAGTTGGCCAGTTCCTTTGATAACCAAATGTCCATCTGGCAGGAAATTCCAGCTCATGAACAAAGCAGTTGATGGGTGATACGTGACCACAAGTAGCTTTGCTATGGTGGCTGTCTCTTCCCAAAGTTGTTGTTTCATTGCTCACAATAATGGAGATTTGTGCTTCTTCACCAGGCTGGACAACTGAGTTACTGAAACCTTATGTACATGTAAGGTATGTGCAGGCACCCTCTATGTGTGGCATCACAACAGGTGACCTAAAGTGTACAGCTCTCTGAGCCCATGTGTGTGTGCACAGTCCATGTGTAGGAATAAACAGTCCATAAAACAAATATCAGGCTTGTTCCCTAACATAGAAGCATCAGACTTGTAGCAGACCTCCCTAAGATTTCCTGCTACATGTCCTCGATGTTATGTGTGGATTAAAACTGGGGAGTTCAAGTTACAGCCCCCCAAAGAAGGTGTCTCCAGGAAAGTGCTTTTGTGGAGGAAGTCAGGTGTGGGTTCAGGAGTGTATAGAATGGACCCTGTGCAAGCTAGAGGCATCAAAGTCACAGTGGACCTCCCTGGGATGCTCCCCAGGATTGACAAACCCCCTCCTCCTCCAGGCCCAGTTGGGAGTAACCAGCACTGTTGAATGTCACCATGTCCCTGGGCCCACCCTCTCTCTGCTGACAAGATGACCTAAGGGCAGGGCCAACCTCCCCTGCCCAGGCCCATGAGTCACCTGCACTGCTTGCACATGGCTCTTTCCCTGGGCCCATCCACCATTCAAGATGATTTCAGGGCAGGGCTAGCCTCCCTCCTCCCCCAGCCAGGAGTCACATCCTACATCAAAGGAGGCACAGGGCAATGACAGTAAGAAGACCCAGTCCTGACAGCATTGAAATTGGAAGGAAGACATGGAGGTGGTGGCTTAGGGCCCCTCAATAATAGAGAAAGAAATGGGGAGAGAAACAGAAAGACTACCCAAAACTCTAGGTCCTGGGAAAAGCCTTGGCAAAGCACAGCAGCAGGGATCTTCTTGTTGGCAGGGCAAGTGAGAGTCTGGCTCAAAGACCAGTTCAACAAACACCCAAAGCCCAGGAACAGAGAGGTCACATTCGGAACAGGTGGCTCAAATCTGCTGCCGTCTGCCAACATTCTATTTCCAGGAAGGATTGGCCATGCACTGCCATCTTCTAGCCAGTGGGGCAAGTGAAAGGGGATGGCTCTGGAGGACTTTGAGTCTGGAGCCAGGGAAGAAATGTTGTTGCTATTTGAAAACGAAGACCTGCCTACTAGTTGACTTGGGAAGCTGACTATGCACTGCAGTCACCTTGCTGGTGCTGCGAGTGAAAGGGGATGACAAAGAGTAATTGCTGGAGTTCCCCAACTTCCAAGCACAAGTTTTCTCTGGTTAGAGCCCACCCCTTGGTGAAAGTTCAGGTTCTTCAACCATGAGGCAGAATGTAGGTAGGTTTGAGATCAGTGTTCCTAAAAGAGGTTAGATGTTGTTCAAATTCCATGAGGAGCCAGCCCATCCCACCCAGCAGAGGCGGCTGCCGGCCATCAAAGGCCTTGAGTCCACAGCCAATGGGAAAGAGTGGACCAAAATTGGAATGGTGTTCTCATTACACCTTCTCCACTGGTAAGGTGACTGTGGGGCATGGCCAGACACCCAAATGCCCTGGAAAGGGTCAGTTGACCCATACCCTGCATTCACCTTACCAGCAGAGCGGATGTAATGAGAATGTTCTTCCGTTAATAACTGACTTGTGTGAGGGAGGAAGGGGTGACTCAAATTGGGGACCCCCCTTCTACAACCACACTGCTGGGATTGGCCATGCCCTGCAATCACCTTCCCAGTGGTGCAAGTGTAATGAGAACATTCTGCAATTCATGACAAACTGCTGCAAGGGACGACTCAAATCGGGGACCTCCTGCGACCACTACATTGTTGGGATTGGCCATGCCCTGCAATCACCTTCTCAGCAGTGTGAGTTGAAGAGGATAGATGTGGGCTGGGTAGCCTGGGTGGAAAATGGCACCCATGAGAAGGAAGAAATCTGCCTTGGGAAGTCAAACTTGGATATGCCCTGCACTCACCTTGCCAGCAGGGTGAGTGAAAAAGGATAGCTCAAAGCCCTAGCCCACGTAACACCCAAATACACAGGAAGGGTCAGCCATGCACTGCAATTTGCCATGAGCAGGGTGATGGAACAGTGTTCTGAATGATTCTGCCTAATGCCCAGCAGCAAAGACTGGACCAAAATTGAAAATGGTGTGGCTCAAAGCCCTAGCCCATGTGACACCCAAATGCCCAGAAAGGGCTGGTTGGCTGCGTTCCACACTCACCTTGCCAGCGGGGCGAATGGAAGGAGGTGGCTGGATCCCTCTGTCAGCGAGCTGCCATTTCCTTGGGACACCTCTCGTCCCTTTTCTTGTACCCACCCCCTCCCTCACTCCTGTAGTTGTTATCCTTTGCATATAGGGCATCTGTAACTGCCAAGGTTCTCCAGCTGGTGTGATGTGGTGTTGTGTCTTGACGCTCTGGCTTGTTTAGATTTCCCGTGTGAACTCAACGAGTGTTTATGGAACTGGCCGTTGCTGTTCTCAGGCCGCTTCGCGCCTTTTCTAATCTGTAACCTAAAGAGGGAAATGAGCTCATTGGTTAAACCTTGTTTGAAGTTCCTTTAATACACCTTCCCTGGGCATTGTAGTTATTCCTAACAATCTCTGTATGTTCATGATCAACCATGCTTTGGAAATAAATCTTGCTTCTTTTTGAACGTGGATCTATTCTCCTGATTTGGGATCTAACATTTTGTTAGGAATCCATTTTCCCCCTCACCCCGAGTCTGACGCCTGTCATGAGCGGGGCACTGGGCATTGTAGTTATTCCTAACAATCTCTGTATGTTCATGATCAACCATGCTTTGGAAATAAATCTTGCTTCTTTTTGAACGTGGATCTATTCTCCTAATTTGGGATCTAACATTTTGTTAGGAATCCTACCTTTCCCCCTCACCCTGAGTCTGACGCCTGTCATGAGCGGGGCCG
>NW_015169791.1:708030-708248 GCF_001447785.1 Gekko japonicus
CTTTAGAACAATACCTGTGCTGTTTTACTAATTACCAACAATCTGATTGGTGTGATTTACTTCCTTTGGCTGAATATTGTTATAATAACACTGTTCACAATTCTGTGGGTATGTCTCCTTTTAAGGCGGTGTTTGGGTATGATAGCCCCCCTCTTCCTTTTCTGGTTGGGGATGGTCATATTCAGCCTACTGATGCGGGTTCTTGGTGCGAATCTCTA
>NW_015169791.1:708397-740847 GCF_001447785.1 Gekko japonicus
CAAATGCAGAACCAAAGAATGGGATCTCCATCCTGGTGACTATGTTTATGTCTCCACGAAAAACATTAAAATGCTACGTCCCAGTAAAAAGTTGGGTTGGAAATATATTGGGCCTTTCAAGGTCCGTAAGATCTTGAATGACGTTGCTGTTGATGTTGAATTGCCTAAAAACCTTCGGTCATTGCACTTTAGTCTTTTGAAAAAAGATACTGGCCAATGTAAATGGCGGGATACACATGTTCAGCCCCCCCCTATCCTCATTGAGGGGCAAGAACACTTTGAGATTTCTGCCATTTTGGATTCCAGGTATAAACGTGGTAAGCTTTGGTATCTTGTGGAATGGGTTGATTTCGGACCCCAGCACCGGGAATGGGTGGAAGAAGGGGATATTCGGGCCCCTTATCATGTTCGTGCATTCCACAAGCAGTTCCCGGACAAACCGGGAGGCCTCCCGGGGAAACCGGGAGATCTCCCGCCGGGGCCGGGAGGTGGGGGGTAAGTTATATTTTCAGGTGGGCAGTATGTCAGCGAGCTGCCATTTCCTTGGGACACCTCTCGTCCCTTTTCTTGTACCCACCCCCTCCCTCACTCCTGTAGTTGTTATCCTTTGCATATAGGGCATCTGTAACTGCCAAGGTTCTCCAGCTGGTGTGATGTGGTGTTGTGTCTTGACGCTCTGGCTTGTTTAGATTTCCCGTGTGAACTCAACGAGTGTTTATGGAACTGGCCGTTGCTGTTCTCAGGCCGCTTCGCGCCTTTTCTAATCTGTAACCTAAAGAGGGAAATGAGCTCATTGGTTAAACCTTGTTTGAAGTTCCTTTAATACACCTTCCCTGGGCATTGTAGTTATTCCTAACAATCTCTGTATGTTCATGATCAACTATGCTTTGGAAATAAATCTTGCTTCTTTTTGAACGTGGATCTATTCTCCTGATTTGGGATCTAACACCCTCCCTGGAACAAAGGGAGGCCCTTTTGGGCTCCCTGTAGCTGCCAATACAGTGCAGTAGCAATGGGGCATCAACATGATAGGTTTCCACATTTTCTCTGCCCCAGTCCCACAGCAGCAATAATTCCCATCCCCATGCTATTGTGTGTATTTGTGGGGGGGATTTCTCAACTTTAAAAGATCAGTACTGGCACATTGTTATAAAAACCTGACCTATTGGGTTTTCTGAATAAATATTTTATATTTTTTTAAAGTTTCTAACCTGTTTTGTTTCAGAGATATAAAGCAGAAGGCTTATTTTTTTCATTAATGGGAGGCCAGAGCCTTTAAAAAACCTCAAAAAGCTGAGAATTCAAAGAACCTGTTAAGCAGATTGCTATCATGTTGTAACATCATAATAATATGCCAATTTTTAAAAATCCTCAGGTGAGAGTGAGGGGGGTATAGCCACCACGGGGAAATGGGACAAGGAAAATGGTGTCAAGGTGGGCAGGATCAGGAAGACCTGGACCTCCCCATCCATATGGGTGCCACACTGCTTTTGCTGTAATCGGTTTTGGAAAGATGCGGTAAAGATGGGGGGAAACCTGGGAGGTGCAGGAAGCAACACAATGCTGTGGGAAAGCAGGAGGAAAAATATCATCTGAGCTGGAACAAAGAACCCATGAGTAAGCGGCCTATGGCACAGTGAAATCATCAGTTTTTCAAGATAAAAGAGCCCACCCTGCAATTAATAGAAAGGAAATTTTAATTATGTAGAAAATTACTTAGAAAATAATTTAAATAATGACATGGTCATACCTGTTAATTGAATAAAGCTTGCATCCCTAGAAATGAGCACAGATGTGCCATTGTCCTGATTGTTACCCCACCGGCTTTGAATTAAGAAGCTGAATAGCTGACTTCAGTTTCTGGAGAAAATTAGTCAAATGGTAGGCCTCAGCAAGAGGTGGGGTAATAGCGAGGATCTTCCCACCTATTTTTACAGGGATTTTTCCCTTTATGAGAGCTCCTAATAACCAGTCCAAGGGTAAAACAGAGAAGGTTTTATTAAAGAATATTTAGGGGTTATAACACACAAGCAGCACACATGAAACATACACACATACAAGACCTATGGAAATAAAGAGAGGAGCGGGATAATAGCAGGGGTTGGGGAAATATATTTTACCTATCCAGGAGATCAAGAGTCCATGGAGCAGAGACTGGAAAAATGGAAATTGGCCCAAATGAATTTGGGGGTGACCTGCCAATAGAGCACCCAGGCAGGCACACCGAGACTGAGCTCTGAGTGCTATTTTTATGCCCAACAACGTGTCCAGAGGGCTTGCTAATGTGCAGGGTCCATCAGAAGACCTGATGAGATTACTTAGGGATATGATGGGATTAATTAGGGCTAGAACAATGTAGTTTGGAAACTGTACAGAGTTCCCAGGAATGGACAAATGAGGCCAGAGGTTTCTACCTGCATATAAAGTAAATATTGGGTTGGGTTCCTGATTACTTCTCCAGTGATTGAAAGACTAATGGATTGCTAATTTAAACCAATCAAAATGGAAACAATACTGGTCTTGGGGCGTGGAAAATAGGTAAAAGGCAGGACTTGTCATTGTCAAGAAAAATCAGGAAGGAAAGATGATATCAGATTGATGGGATTAGCATTTGAGATTGAAAGAAGTTACTCTGGGGCAAGGCAAGTCCATTGTCCGGAGTATGCACAAGTCGGGGGGAGGGGTAGTTGCAGCTGTCAAGGCAAGTTCTCATGTGCTTTTTCCAGGGTCATATCCTAGGCATGATATTATGGCCTGCCAGTCTTGGCTTCCACCTTTGTGTTCACTTATGTCAAGTTGCCTGGTCTTTGGACCTTATTGGGTCCATTGATGGTTGAAACAATCCCTCCTGATGGACAGGGGGTTGGTGTACTTACATTATGACTCAAAACATTCTTGTAATACTTGAAAGTTGGATAGGACTAACTATATAGTTAATAAGAGTCAGAAACCATGTTGGGAATTTAAGAAGTATACATTAAAATCCAAAGCAGTGTTCGATCCTTCTAAATGCTTGGCTTCAATGGACCTAAGCAGGGTATAATTCTGGTTAGGTTTGCACTGATAGTGTTCTTTGTTCTGCTTGTAGAGACCAAAACCCTTATTGGAAAGCATGGCTTAGTGTATCTTTCCTTCTTTTCTGTAATGTAACAAGATTTAAGGGCCATTTCTTGTTAAGCTATAGATTCATTTTTTAAAAAAACTTCCTCATTCCTCTGATTTCTTTGATAGGGATTTAACTGTAGCTTTCAAATTGTGGTCTATAATAGAAACTTATCAGAGGGTGTCTAGTGTACCTAATAGATAATCCTTTTGCCCTGAAAGCTAAAACCTATAGGTGATGATAGAGGAACACTTTATCAGCATGTTTGGTAAGTAAAAAGGATATCAAGGGCCAAAACAGATGTAATGCTGAGAGATCTGTGGAAACCCAATAAAGGAAAGGACAACTAAGTTCAAATCACTGGCAAGGGAAGGGGGACTTCATTCTGTGGGTTGCACTGATCAAAGTTGTTATTGCGTTATTGTGTTATTGTTGTGTTATTCTGTTACTATGTTATTCTGGGGAGGGTCTCTGAAAACCTGTGCTGCACTTTGAGATCAGCCCAAGGTCATCTTCCTGCTTAGACTCCTTGACTAGGGCAGCCATTAGAAAACTTAGTAGAAAACATTTATTTTGTAACCTGCCTAACTTAAGGGCTAAACAGAAACGTTCCAAAAGTAAAACAACATAACATTTTTCTCATGTTTGAATGCTTAAAATATAAAACAGTTCAAAATTCATTAGAACTTGCCATGAATTTCATCTGGCTGGGCTTGATAAATAATTTCCCTGGCTTAAAGGTAAAGGTAAAGGTTCCCTTGCTCGAAAGCCAGTCAAATCCGAATCTAGGGTTGCGGTGCTCATCTCCGTTTCAAAGCCGAAGAGCCAGTGCTGTCCGAAGACGTTTCCGTGGTCATGTGGCCGGCATGACTAAACACCAAGGCACACGGAACGCTGTTACCTTCCCACCGAAGTGGTACCTATTTATCTACTTGCAATTTCTTGCTTTCGAACTGCTAGGTTGGCAGGAGCTGGAACTAGAGACAGGAGCTCACCCTGTCTTGCGGCACCTGGGTCTTGAACTGCTGAACTACTGACCTTCCACAGCCTGCAGTTCAGCGTCTTAACCACTTGAGCCACCGCAGCTCCGCTTCCCTGGCTTACAAACAACCTAATTTCCCTCAAGTACCCCTAGGTGAACATCCAGTTACTGCTTCCTGTCAGTCTGAGGAGATCTGGTAAATTCTTATCCTGTGAACCTGTTAATAACCCTATATGATGTTTTCTATCATTTCCTAATTGTCCCTGACTGATTTCGCACTAGAGCTGCCTCGCTGTTGCGCCACCGTTTGCCCCGGTCCTATTGGTCAATTGCACACCTGAAGCCGCAGGGCTGATTTAGACCTGCGGCTTTGCCCGATTTCCCCCAGTTTCATGATCCTGTTTTTTGAGGATCAACGAAACTGCGGAGAAAATCGGGTGAAGCCGCGGGTCTAAATCAGCCCCGCGGTTTCGGGTGTGAAATTGACCAATAGGACGGGACAAACGGGGGTGCAACAGCAAGGCAGCTCTAGTGCGAAATCAGTCCGTGTCTCATAGAACTCTCATTCTTATGGGCAAATAAATTATGATGAAACTTTAGTCACCACCAGTGTTCCCTCTAAGCTGAGTTAGTGTGAGCTAGCTCACAGTTTTTTAGCCTCTGGCTCACACATTTTTGTCTTAGCTCAGGAAGGAGGGCTCCAGAGCAAACTAATTGATGCAGCAGCCAAATCGCTCGCTCACAACTTTAATGCCAGTAGCTCACAAAGTAGAATTTTTGCTCACAAGACTCCACAGCTTAGAGGAAACATTGGTCACCACCATGCTGTTTTTTAGTCCTGTGAGTTTTAAAAGACAGGAAAAAGAGAGATCCTATATTTTTACCATCCAGTACTAAAACAACTCAAGGCATCAGTTTCGACTGGCAAGACCTCATTGGGGAATGTACAAATCTCCTTTCACCAACAGTTATTGCTTTTCTACTTGTGTCTGATGAAGGGAGCTTTGACTCTCAAAAGTTTATACCCTGAAAATCTTGTTGGTCTCTGAGGTGCTACTGGACTCCAATCTAACTGCTTTCCCTTACAAATTGCTGGGAGGATCAGCTGACAGACATTTTAGTGTTAGTATGGTGAGTTAGGCCTGTGTCATCACTAATCTGTGCAGTGATTCTGGAATCAATAGGTTGAAAGTTTAATGTCATTTTAGAAATAGAATGTGAATAAATGGCACTTTATAAACATCATTTAACAGAACTTCTCTTTTAGTGGTTTGGTGACCTTGTGACTCCAGTGTGGTGGGAAGACGTGTGGCTGAAAGAAGGCTTTGCTCACTATTTTGAATTTGTTGGAACTGATTATCTTTATCCTGGATGGAATATGGTAAGCATATGCTTTTTTTTTTCTTTTTCTTTTTAAACTGCTGGATAGTGAGAGAGATGCTGCCAGCAGAGCAGACCATACTGGATGGACAAATGGTTTGATTGAATATAAGGCAGCTTTATATGCTCATGGTATATTATCAGAAATCATTGAAAATGACAAATGATGTATGCAAGTATCAGACATTCAATAAAGCAAAGTCAGTTGGTGTTCAGTGGAATATCCCTGGTCAATTTTCCAATAGGACCACATTGCATTTGGGCAGTAGACTGAGAGTATAATTGTTGAATTAGGAAGAGGAGATGCTTGTCCCTAGAAGATTTGTTCAGTTTATCCCATAGTCTTTGTCTAGGCACTGAGTCAAAGGCTGCTGTAAGATCCATGAAGGCGACAGCTAACATGCCATCTCTTGAGCTGGTGTACTTATCTACAGAGTGTGGCATTTGTCAACTGTACTAGCACCTCCAGCTACCTAAGCAAATCATCATAATAAAAAGTTATTATTTAAAGGTTTTTTAAAAATGCACATTTTGAATTATAATAAAATCTTCCTAATTATAAATGCAATGGAATCTGGCAGCTCTTTATGATTTTAGCATAGTGAAATGTCATAGACTACATTGGCCATAATCTGGATTTTATCTTTCCTGTACCAGAATCATTTGTTCTACCCATAATCATTTTAACAGAAACAGCATAATTTTGTCTTGGAAGCTGTCTTGAAAAGAGGACATATTTGAGAATCGTTATTTAATGAATTTAACATTCACTGCTATGTAAATGGAATTCCCAGTATCTTGAATCATAATTTAATAATCCAAAGCAGAAAAAGGCTGAATTTCAAATGACTTGAACAAGATGTAATAGTGAAATCATACATCAAACTGTGTGTAACTAAATATGCGCAATTAAAATATGCAAAAGCCAAACTTCTGTGCCTGACAAATGTTAAAAGAAATGGCTGAGCAAAATAGTAACCAATATAAAATTAATTGCTTAGATGATAACAGGTTCAAAAACCTATCATATTAAGTGTTTAGCATTCCACAAGAGTCCTAGTTCATGTAATGGAAATTTATGTTCCAGTGACAATACTGGCCATGGCTACGGTTTGGTTTGCGTGGGATATTTCTGAATAGTTGTACAGTGTTTGATCATTTTCATGTTAACATCATCTGTGTATGTGTTAAGTGCCGTCAATTAATGATCTCCAAATCCTCCTATCATTAACATCCTTGCTCAGGTCTTGCAAACTGAGGGCCAGGGCTTCCTTGATTGAGTAAATCCATCTCATGTTGGGTCCTCCTCTTTTCCTTCTGCCTTTAACTTTTTGTATCATTACTAGCTTTTCCCATGACCCTTGTCTTCTCATAATATGAGCAAAATATAATAGTTCAGTCCTTTTATCATCTAGAAAGAGTTCAGGCTTGACTTGATATAGAACCCACTTATTTTCTTTTTGGCTGTATCCATAAAACTCTCCTCCAACACCACATTTCAAAGGTATCAGCTTTCTTTATTGTTAAATGTTCACACCAATACATAGCCGTAGAGAATACTATGTTATGCATTATCTCAATCTCATTAAGAACAGCACTAATTGTAGTTCCCCTCAGCTCTTCCCCATTAGCTGATTGAGTGCCATCCAACCTGGGGGTTCCATCTTCCAGCACTGTATCTTTTTTCATTTTAGATTATCTTACCATAGGGGTTTCTGAGGTAAGAGATGATCAGAAGGTTTACCATTGCCTTCTTCTGCTCAGTCCTAATCAGGGTTAGCTAAAGTTGCACTGCTGCTGTCTACGAAAGATCCTCCACCAATGTCACCTTCCACTATTGCTTTTGCCCAGCAGTTACCCTTCAAGGATTCCTCTGCCCCCATCACCTTTGGAACTGTCCAGTCTCTTCTGCTGATGTGGACACTGATTTCTGAAAGGGGTGGATGTGTCTTAGTCTGGTGTCTAAGATGTGACCATTCTGCCTTAAGTGACTCTGCTAGGAGTTTAGCCTCTTTACAAAGTGCAAACTCCTTACAGTTTTGCTCTCAGCTTTGCTAACACACATAAACCCCCTCTCCACGTTGAGGAATGTGTCCAAAAGGGGAATTTACATCAGAAGCAAACAAAATAAGAGTAGAAAAGAAATTACGAAGATAGTTTGCACATATATTTTCTGTTCTGAAGACATATGCTTTGGAATATGGGTAGTGTATTTGCAGTTTATTCCCACCACACTTTAAAATGTTTGTCTTTGTTGGCCCAAAGAAAATAAATGCTGCTCCCAATAACTCAAATCTGTGAAAGGTGAAATGTGCCATCAAGTAGCAACCAACTTATGGCGACCTTATGAAGATCCACCTCATGGGTTTTCAAGGCAAGTGATGAGCAGAGGCAGTTTGCCATTGCCTTATTTGGATAGCAGCCCCAGTCTTCCTTGGTGGTCTCTCATCCAAGTACTAACTCTGCTTACCTTCCGTCCTTAGCTTTCAAGCTCTGACAAGATTGGGCTAACTTGTGCAAAATTATAAAATATTTTTACCAACTGTGTGGAAAAAGTTTGAGGTGTTGAAAACTTTATGCATAGTGTTCTATGACTTTACTTAGGGTAAGGCCACACAAGACTTGACAGTAGAACTACAATTCATGTGCCTTCTATTCATGTATATAATAATTGTGTTTTGGGGTGGCCACCGTCCTATGGGGTGGCGAGAAAAAATGTGCTCCCTCAGCCATTTGCCCGTCAGCTGCCGCTCGGGGCAACTGGCGTGCCATTGGCAGGGGGGGGAGGGACAAGCCTTGCCACCCTGGAATGGGCGGTGAGCGGCCAGTGGAGAGACGGACAAGGCTGCGGCGGGCAAGAGGTGCCAAGGCATCCACATCACGCTTGTTATGTACTGAAAGCATTCCATGAATCGTCTAATTCACTTACTATGTTAAGCTTCGAGCCAGCCAGGGCTCCTTCTACTCTCACACCCTATTGGTCGTTCCAAACGTGTGACCAATTGCAGCCCAGCAAGGTCCCTAAGCGGGAAGAGTTCCCATTGGTCTTTATCCTGAGTTTCTTATTGGTTGTTATTTGTAAATAGGTGTGGCCAGGGGTCTTGTTGTAGAAAAAGAGCTGCCGGAGCTCATTAGCATAACTCATTAGCATAACTTATTTGCATATGCCACGCCCCCTGACATCACCGGAAGTGACAGAAGGCCACACCCCCTGACATCACCGGAAGTGTGTCAGAAGGCCCGGCTACTTACCCTCCTGCTTCATCCTCATTCCCAAACGGAATGAGGATCGAAGCAGAGGGCGGGGTAAAGAAGGGGGCGGGGCTTCACCACGTGACCGCCCCACCCCCTAGAGGTTCTCTTCCGGAGCTCCGTACCTGAGAGCTCCCCCCCGACTAGAGCCCTGGACGCAACCACCCCGGGCATGCTGGGAGCGGGGCCACGGTCATCCGAGGGAAAACTCTATTTACGGTAAAGGAGAGCTGGCTCTCGAGGGGAAGCTGGCGTTTGACCTTTGTGTGTTCCTGTTCCGTCTAGCCAGAAGGTGCTGCGGCAGTTTTGCGCTTACCAAGCTGGAGACTGGGCGGCTGGGGTTAAAAATTAACCGCTTCTTGTGCACCTTTTTACAGAATGGAAATGTTTTGAGGCACAGACCTATTTAAGAGTTAATTTACCCCAAGTTCTGTTCATGGCAGAGATGGACAAAATTACGAAGAAGTTGAACAATAAAGAAGACGACGTGTTTTTTCAAGAATGGAGTGACTTTAAAATATATCTGGAAAAGAACTGGGATGTGAAACAAAACTTAATATGTTTAGATCAATATTAAGTCAAATGATGTTATCTTTAGATTGTAATGATAAGAAACTGATATTGTTGATGATATGAAGTAATTTGGAGCAGGGGTGGAAGCATTGTGGGAAGCCATTGGAGGGAGGGGAGGAACTGGGAATGGGGTAGACAATTGATAGAATGAAATGATTTAATCTTACATGTTGTATTCCTGAGAAAATAAAATTTGTTTACCAAAAAAAAAAAAAAGACTGTGTCGTTCGCTGAGCTGACAAAAAAGTTGAAGGAACATTTCTCCCCTCAACCATCGGAAATCGCCTGCCGGCACGCATTCTATAAGAGGAACCAGGCCGGTAATGAGTCTATCGCAGAGTTTGTGGCGGCCCTTCGCAAGGCAGCTAGGCTGTGCAACTTCACGAATGTGGAAGAGGCACTCCGGGATCGTCTCGTGTGCGGCCTCCGAGACTAAAGACTTCAGCAGAAATTATTTGCGCACACTACCCTAACCTGGGCAGTGGCGTATGAAGAGGCTGTCGTGGCGGAAGCAGCCAACAAGTCTACTCAAGAGGTCCGGCAGCGATTGGCTGAGCAGCACGTCCACTCCCAGCATGACAGCGAGGGCAATGATGCGGACGAGGATGTTAACGCTGTAAGAGGCAAGCGGACCCCAGTGAAACCAGCGGCGCTCAAACCGTGTTCAGGATGTGGCGGGAAACACCAGCGCGACTCCTGTTGGGCGAGAGATGTCGACTGCAGAGCGTGCGGACGGCATGGATACCTTGCCCGTGTATGCAGATCTGCACAGAAGGGTTCGTCCTCCAGCGGCAAGAACAAGCAACATTTGCCTGCACCCGAGGAGACTCCACAGAGGTCAACAAACCTGACCAGCGCATCTACCGTTCATCACACCAGTCTTCAGGAAAAGATCACAGTTGCCCCTCTCCTTGATGGCAGGCCCTGCATAATGGAGGTCAATTCCGGCTCGTCCGTGACCGTGATCTCTACAGAATCGTGGCAGCAGCTGTTCCCCAACAGAAGTCAGCGGCGGCTCCAGCCTGCAGACACCAGAGTGTCCGATTTCCAAGGCCACCGGATTCCCTTGGCAGGAAAGGACCATGCGACTGTTGAGTATAAGAGGAGGTGTGCTAAACTATCTTTCCTGGTAGCTGAGGGGGACCGGGTCAACCTAGGGTTAGACTGGTTCGAGCCTTTGGGCATTGGTATTTACGGGGTGAACAAAATGTCTGAAAATAAATGGGACATGCTGTATGACCTTTTCCCTGATGTATTTGGAGAAAGGTTGGGGAGGTACAAGGGCCCCCCGGTTGCGTTTGACCTAGACCCATCCGTTAAACCAATAAGAAACTCAGGATAAAGACCAATGGGAACTCTTCCCGCTTAGGGACCTTGCTGGGCTGCGATTGGTCGCACATTCAGAATGACTGATAGGGTGTGAGAGTAGAAGGAGCCCTGGCTGGCTCGAAGCTTAACATAGTAAGTGAATTAGACGATTCATGGAATGCTTTCAGTACATAAGAGCGCTTCCCTCACCCGGTGCGGCCTGGGCTGGGGAAGCTGCGTGCCCTTCTTCGGGGATGTGGGGGTTCCCTCAGCCAGCCCCGGCTGCGCTCGGGGGGGGGGGGGCAGCTTCACCATGCTTCCCTCGCCCAGTGCGAGGAAAGACCTCCAAGGTGGCTGAGCGGGAGCGGCTGCCCAGAGACCTCCACCCCCTCTTTGCCCTCCTGCTGAGGCAAGCGAGCCGAGAAGGGGCCAGGCAGCCCTTTGCAGCCCTACCCGCTACTTCTCCTGCCCTCCTGCTGAGGCGGCCAGGCAGAAGAGGCCAGCCAGAGTCCCCCCACCCCATCCTGGCCCAACCGCCGAGGCCATCGAGCCAGCAGGGGTCCTGGGTTCTTATGCCTTTTTGCCCAGGCGGCCGCCCAGGTGGCTGCCTAGGAGCAGCCACTCAGAGGCCCCCCGCCCACACCGACAGAGGAGGGATGAGGCCGGCTGGCTTGCCCTGCCACCTCCAGCGCGAGGCGGGGGGAGGCGCAAGCCTGGCCGCCGGGGAGCCACCACACTCTCCTTTGCCAGTGCGTGGGGGGCCCCCTCCGGCGGCCTCTCTCTAGGGCATGTTGCTTCTCTTCCTGCAACGGGCCTTGAGCCTAGTTCATGTATAAAGCTGAAACAGGGAAGCCTATTTTTTTATCACAGTGGAACATAGAGGTGCAAGGAACTAAGCAACTTCTTTGTCCCACATCTTTTCACGTCGTCCCTTGCTTGAAGTATTTTTCTTTCAGCCATCCTCCAATACCAGAGTTAAACAAGCCTGGAAAAAAAATATATTCCAATAAGCGAGAAGCAAGGTAAGAGGGAAGGGTTAAACTTGCCTCACCCAATTGTTTTGTTTTTTTTCTAAATAAATAAAATTATATCCTCTTTTAACTTATTTATTTTGGAAAGTTTTATATAAGGACTACAGACTACAATGAAAATAGGGAAGGGAACTACAATTAAGGAAAAAGAAAAGATACCCACTACTGACTAAAAACCCAAGCGAGGAGATAATCAAATTTGCTTAAATACAAAGCCATCCCTTAAAACGCTAACATGCTAGTATATCTTTTAAATTTTGCTGTCAACAATCCCATTATCATGCCAGGTACCTGTTCAGTACATTTAACCTGACTTAATTGTTAAGGATAAACAGAGCTGGGTATTATCTGCATAGTAGCAAAGTTTCACTTCAGATCCCTGAATGATCTCTCCCAGAGAATTCATGTAAATGTAAATGAGGGATGAAATGGAACCCTGGGGAACTCCATAATGTAAATGCAGCAGGGTTGAACAGCAGTCCTCTTGCAGTACCTTCTGGAACTGGCCAGTTGAGTAACAGCAGAACTACCAAAGCACCCCCTTCCCCCGCAGTCTCAACCCAGCCAGCCTATTCAGAAAGATACCATGGTACTGAAAGCCACTAAATGGTCCAGGATAATGAACAGGGAAGTCCTCATCAGTCAGGCTGACCAATGCTATTTCTGTCTCAAACCCAGGCAGATTGGTTGGCTGAGATAATCCATCTCTTCCAAAACTGCTTGAAGCTGTGTAGCCATCACCCCTTGAACATCTTGCCCAGGACTGGAATATTAGCCACTGAGTGGTAATTGTTAGGGCAATTCTTATTTCTAGTTTTCCCCCTTTTTTGCAATAAATCAGTAAAACTTAGGGATCAAAAGGACACCCCTTCACAAATTGAACAGCTTTCAAAGTTGCTTCCAAACTTGGATTGGAAATCCATTGCCTTGCTTGTTTCAAGCAAAGTTCAACTCACTTTTTAGTTTGTAGTGGTTATGAACATTTTCTTGCTGTTTTTATCAGAACATTTGATATAAATGATACAAATATGGCGAATAGTTATTTTTTATCCACAGACCACGGTACCTGCTACCTGTGAAATTTTGCTGTACAGATTCTTGTGTTTGGATTTAATGTGTAGGGGCCTTGTCTCTTTCCTTTTTACTTTATTTTCCTCTTTCTCAAGCTTACTCTCTTGTCTCATGGAGTCTTAACTTGTAATTTCAGTTTTGTATATTTTGGTATTGTAGTCTGGTGCTACTACCAGATGTTACTTATGTGGCAAATCTTCTTTCTTTCATCACACACAAAAAAATCTTCTTTTGCTGTACCAATGCAGACAGTGGCAACTAACATTACCTCTAATAATGTCGATATTTTAGGAGCTGTTTGGCATTTTCAGAACCTTTTTCAGCTATTTCAGGGGCTACTGAGAGTCTTGTACATTCAAATCCAAACCATTATTGGTATCAATAAATACCAAGATTTCTTTATTCTAAAATTGACCAATCATCAATAAAATATTCCCAACATTTTCCCTTTTTCCATCTGTATCTCATAGATACAGATGAATTGAGATAGATACAGAAGTTTTTAAAAATATATTATTATACCAAAGAGTGTGCATTGGAGTTAGGACATATCCAGATTTTGCTTCCCACTTCTGTGGAGACAGGGGTTGACATGCTTTCTGTCCTTGAATGTCTGCTGTCTGCATTAGTAGAACAGAGCAGAGAAGACTATGACAAAAGCAATTGCTAGTGAGTGATTTTCCTTTTCATCCATAAAATACCAAGCATCCAGTGCTTTAGCAGTCACTACCTCACTCAATGCTGAGAAAGCATTTCACAGGGCTCAGTGGCCTTTTTCCATCCTCTCACTTTATAAAAGTTTGGCTGTGCTGACAACTTTATTGGATGAGTCAAGGTAGACTACATTAGTGTTGGCAGTCACATTGAATTCTCCTCCTTCCTTGGTTAGGGTATTTTAGGAAAGGGCTGCTTTGTCTTTCCCATATTGCCTCTCTTTAAAAAAAATCATGATCCCTTTAAAAAATAGTCATGAACATAATTGCTGGAGATATGTGGGAGAGGCATTTCAGTAGAAGTTTACCTGTAGAATACTTCATATTTCCTTAAATGAACCAAAGTATAGCATTCCATGCTCTGGATGATTCTGTGATTTCTCTTGGAAACTGAAACTAGCTTAATGCTGAAATATGTGCATACTATCATTTTCATTTTAAACTCTTGTTCTCAGCAAACTTGTTTAAGTGTAAAAATAAATATTAATGAGAAGTCATTAAACTAAAACTTCATTAAACTAAATTCTCAGGGAATCTCAAAATACACAGCTTTAGACCCTGATAACTGGTCTCTATCACCTATCTCCTTCATGGACATTAATAATAACAACAACAACAATAGGTTGTGATTAAGCTTGTGCATATCTTTGACTTAAAACTGGCTGCCAAAGCGTTTATCTCCTTCAGTAAAAATGTTCTGACACTTTGGAGACTCCCAAGGCACATCAGGGAAAAATTATTAAAAGTTCTAGAAGTAGACACTTTAAACATGGACTGTCTTGATTTATTTCATTATTATTTTGGCATCTAATATTGATGCTACAGCCTACTCGATCCTTCTAGCCCAACATAAATACCATGCTGTCTCAGCATGGAGAGAGACATGACTTCATTTTCTCACTTTCCTTTCAAAAATACCCTTTCATCTCTCTCTTCTCAGTTAAGGGCTCCAAATAAACTAAAAAAGAAACTTTTAATTAATACCACATGGGGTGTAACATCTTCCTTTAGTAACTGCTCACTGAAATGAGTCTCTAGTATTATTTTTCTGTTTTCAGGCAAAGAAAGAAAATTTTCTGTGTGAACCTGAGAAGAAATTCATGTGTATTTGAATATGATAGGGATATAGATAAACTTATACATGCTTTTGGCTGGACAAAAGAAAATTCTTTTGTGTGTGGGGGAGGTTTTTTACTACTTAAGGGGGAAAGAAATTCTAGAAATTCCAATCCTGGCATGAGTATTTAAATGTCAACGCTTTATAGGGTTGCCAAGTCCGAAGTGGCACTGGAGCGGGGGACTCCAGCGCCACTCCGGGAGTGTTTTCCCTTGGATGACCGTAGCCCCGCCCCCAGCGTGCCCGGCGTGGTCACGTCACTTCCAGGTGATGTGCACGTTGTGTGCTTTGGGGGTGGGGTTCCCCCCGGGGCCCGATCCGCCAGTGGCGGGGAGCGGGCCTCTGGGGCAGGGGTTTCCCCGCCCCCCCCCGGGGGACTTGGCAAGCCTAACGCTTTAATATTTATTACAGTTTTGCCTTATTTCCTTTTATATTTTGGTTGCTAGTGGAATATGTCTGCATAGCATCCTGAAGCCAACCACTAGCACTTTATGATATGTTTTTATAACTATATTGTTGTGATTTTATTCAGTTCTTCTGTTTTAGTTGTTCAGTACATTCTATGTAAGCTGCACTGAGCCTGCCCTGGCAGGGAGGGCGGGATATAAATTAAATAAATAAATAATAAATAAATAGTTCTGCCACTATGCCCATTCTTTGATTTTGGTGGATTATATTTCATCTGTTTCGGGGGGGGGGGAGAGAAGAAACATTCAGTAAATTGTTTACATTTGTAGAGAATTTATCTGGCATTGTAAAAAGTAATAATAATTTATTACAGTAGTTAAAAATTAATTTTCCTTTCCCTAGAATGCCTTTTGAATGCCCTCTGCCCTGAGGCTCACCTGGTGCCAGGCATTTAACTAGGAGCTTTGTCTTTTAATGGTCTGTGTTTTATTTTATGGATAGTTATATACTGTTTATTTCCCCAACTTGTTTTTAATAGTTTGCTTTTATAATGAGAAACTTATTATTTTCATTGTAAGGTACCTCGAGCAGGACTCTGATGAGATGGTATAAATATTTCCTAAATAAATAACAAGAGTTTTTATTTATTTTAAGACATTTCTGTGCAGCTTCCCTACAAAATTCAGAGTCCCCATGGCAGTGAACATTAAAACATTTCACATTAAAATATTTCAAACATAAGCAGTATTTTATATATAAAATATTTAAAACAATTAAATAAAATATAGTATAGTCATAATGAACACTTAAGAACACTCAAACAGGGAGGAGAGCTAGTGATAGTGAAGAAACACCAAACAAAACAAGAACGTCTTTACCCAGTGGTAGAAGATAGCAATAGAGGAAGACAAACAAATCTCCCTGAGGAGGAGTTTCAAAACGTTTGTGCCACAACTGAGAAGGTCCTTTCCGAGGTTGTCACCTGTCTAGCCTCAGAGAAGGCACCTCTGAAAATGGCTGGAGTGATCGAGTAAGTTCATAATGGAGTAGGCGATCCTTCAGATATACTGGCTCCAACATGTATAGGGCTTTAAATCCAAGGGTATCATGAATTCGATCTGGAAGCAAATTGAGAGCCAATGAACTGACTGTAGCTTCTGGACAGTCTTCAAGGGCAGCCCCATGTAGTACTCATTGAAGTAATCTAATTAATATTACCATGGCATGCTCAACAGTGGCAAAATCTTGCCTGCCCAGGAATAGCCACAGCTGGCTCACCTACTGAAGCAGGTGAATGGTGCTCCCTGGTCACTGCTGCCACCTGTTCACCCAAAAGGAGCCCTGGGGCTAGGAGCATCCCTAAGCTAGGAACCAGTTCCTTTAGGAGAAGTGCAGCCCCATTCACAACAGAATATATCTCATTTTACAAGTCAGACCTCCCCCACCAGCAGCACCTCCATTTTGTTGGAATTATGTTTCAGTTTGTTATTGCTCGTCCATCCCCAAACTGCATCTTGGCACCCATCTACCTTTATGTATACCATTTCCACACCCTCCATGGGATCTGCTGGAAATGCAAGGTAGAGTTGCATGTCAACTCATTTTGGTAGCAACACTGCCAGATTTCCAGATGACCTCTCTCAGTGGCTTCACATACAAGTTAAAAAGCATGAGGGATAAGATGGAACCTTATGGGACCCAATAGGCCAGAAACTAAGGGGCTGAGCAGCATCTCCCCCCCCCCCCAGGACCCATTCTGATGTTTACCTTTGAGGTAGGACTGAAATCACCACTCAAGTGTGTCTCCCAGTCCCAACCCCAAAAGACAATCCAGAAGGATCCCATGATTTATGACATTAAAAGCTACTAAAAGGTCCAGGAGAATGAACAGGAGTGTCTTTTGCATTGCCTTAACAATCCACTTGCATTACCTGATGTTAGTTTGTTCCCCCCCCCCTTGTGTTCAGACAACTTCGTAAACATCCTACCACTGTCTCATCTTCCCTGGTTTTTCCCCTGTTCCTAATAAAACTGCTTTCTCCAGCACTTCTTTTCCAAAGCCAAATGTATTTGCAACAAAGCCTCTGCTCGTAATCTGAATGAAGTTTTTCATACTGGTGACTTCCAGTGCAAACTGCATGCCAAACTCTGCCCAAAAAGGGGTGGGTGGGTGGGTGGGTTTGGTTTTTAAAAAAAATTGCATCCCAGCAGATAAATGTTTCAATGATGGAAAGTGCCTGCATTGAAACAAGCAGATTTCTGGACAACTGAGCACCTAACAACACTCGCTTGGCAGTTTATTGTTTATTGAGGCTTTAGCAAGTTCCAAGCTTTGGCTTTCTGTGTCAGAACTGACGTTTTGGTGCCAACCCTGAAGTTATGCAGACTTCAAACAAGCTCCCCCCCCATGAACCCTCCAATCACTCTAAACTCCCAGCCTGCATTTTTACTCTCCTCCTAAGAGCATCTACCGTTATGTTATCTATAATAGCCAAGCTGGTAGAGAAAGGTTTTCAAGGACATCCATTCTTCCTAAACACTGGGAGGCAGCTTAAGAAAACATGTTCTGCTGAAGCTAAGCAAAGCAGGTTCACATGCACACACAGCACACACACCCTTTTATGCCCAAAACAGAAGAGAAGAAACACACAAGGGCAAAATCATGGCAAACAAAGTTCTGAGCTTGACGATCATGCACATTGGGGGCACATTCCTCTCTCTGTGTGTATGCATGCATACACACGTGCCTGGTCTCCTCTCTCTGCCTCTCATTCTCTTCCTCTGAAGCCTGAGAAAGCCAGGATCATGCCCTTATGTTTTTACACTCTGAGAGCCAGTTTGGTGTGGTGGTAAAGAGTGGCAGACTCTAATCTGGGAGAACCGGGTTTGATTCCCCGTTTTTCCACTTGAAGCTAGCTGGGTGACCTTAGGCAAGTCACAGCACACTCAGCCTAAAACATAAACATAGCTTCCCACTAGGGTTTCAAAGAAGAAGAAGAAGAAGAGATTGGATTTATACCCTGCCCTTCACTACCCAAAGGTGTCTCAGAGCGGCTTACAAACTCCTTCCCCTTTCCCTCCCCACAACAGACACCCTGTGAAGTAGGTGGGGCTGAGAGAGCTCTTAACAGAAACTGCTCTTTTTCAAGAAGAGCTCTTATCAGAGCTACGGCTTGCCCAAGGCCATCCAGCCAGGTGCAAGTGGAGGAGTGGGGAATCAAACCCGGTTCTCCCAGATTAGAGTCCGCACACTTAACCACTATACCAAACTGGCTACAGCTTCAGCAGCCAGATCCTCTGGGACCTCCTGGCTATTCCATACACAGTGCCATACAATAATTTCTTTCTTTCTTTCTTTCTTTCTTTCTTTCTTTCTTTCTTTCTTTCTTTCTTTCTTTCTTTCTTTCTTTCTTTCTTTCTTTCTTTCTTTCTTTCTTTCTCTCATGTAAAATCCACCAAATTGTCTCTTGACCCTTCACAGCTTTCTCCCCAGTGGGGAAACCCCTTCTTTTTGTTACATTCTTTTAATGTTGTCTGTCTAAAAATTTCAGGGGGCAAACGATTGAGCAAACAAATTATCTTTTCAGTTTCCAGGTTGCTGTTTGAGAGCTTCCCATGATTGACACAATAGTAAATGTACTGAAGTTAATGGGCCTGCTCTCATGTTAATCTGCATGTAAGGATTTCGCACTTCCCTCATATTTCAAGGAAGAGAGGCGGAGTGAAGAAGGCTGCTGCTGATATGCTCAAACGCTTCAGCGCTTGTGCAAAAAAAGGGGGGGAAAAATCTTTTCAGTTTCCAGGTTGCTGTTTGAGAGCTTCCCATGATTGACACAATAGTAAATGTACTGAAGTTAATGGGCCTGCTCTCATGTTAATCTGCATGTAAGGATTTCGCACTTCCCTCATATTTCAAGGAAGAGAGGCGGAGTGAAGAAGGCTGCTGCTGATATGCTCAAACGCTTCAGCGCTTGTGCAAAAAAAGGGGGGGAAAATGGAACAGAGGGAACCCATGAGGGGAAGTCTGAACTGTTCCCACCAGTGGTGCAACAGGCACAAAAATGTGAAAGCCAGCTGTAGTCTGAAAAACCCAGAGTTGCACCTGATCAGTATTTGACCAGTCAGCTTCTGCTGAAAGAAGTAAATTAACACTGGGATTTAATTGTTTATATAGCTTTATTTTTCTTCTCTTATTTGTGTGCTTTGTAATGTTATAGTCCAATACATGATAAAGGATTTGACTTCTGCATATTTATATATCAATGTTGTTGCCATAAGTGTTAATCAAGTCCATCATAATTCTGTACTGTATCAGTTCAGATAGTAGTTCATCTCACAGAATAGACCTGGGAAGTTAATTGCCAACTGATTACAGAAATGGTTTCCTGTTTTCTTTAGTGGGACTATCAATGGTAATATGAAAGGTAGTGTAGTGTAGTGGTTACAGAATCAGACAAGGACTCAAGTGACCTAGGTTCTAGTCTTCACTTAGTCAGGAATCTCCGTGGGTGACCTTTAATCAGTTACTCTGACTCTCAGCCTATGTCACAAGGTTTTTGTGAAGATAAAATGGAGACTGGGGGAAGCATGTATGCTAATTTAAGCACCCTGGACAAAGGGTGACCTTGTAAATTATTGTGAGGGAGGATGGCCAAAGCACTTAGTAATGATGAATCCTTGAAACATATTGGTAAAAGATATTTATTTTGTTCTCTTTTGTAGATCAGTTCTTCCTTCAGATTGCCAAAAGTAATATCATGCATGTATATAATTTGGACAGATATTATAGCATTTCCTATTGCTAATGTCTGGTAAAAATTATCCTTTTGAGAGAAGATGTAACAAAGCATTTTGTCTGGTATATGACTTAGAAAACAGAATGACCTTATTAAATATTATTCACACAGGTATATTAATCTGTTAACCGTATGAATGGCTGTCCCAGAACAAAGACATTCCTTTAACACTCAGCCCTTTGATCTCTTGTGTATACTAATTATCAGTGATGACTTACATTGTGCTGTTCCTTTGTTCTGTTGTTGGATGAAATACAGTTTCTCTCCTGCTCTTAAATTCTTTTGTCCTCCTGTTTTGAAAACGATTTTTCATATGGCTCGTTCAAGTGTTGCAATATTGTCATGCTAACTATCTGTGAAGTCTTTGTTTATGCCTCAGTAGCCATTATAAAACCAGGAGCAGTGACTCCCAAATTACATTATCCTTACTGTGATATAGATAATAAACTTTGCTGCAGCTTGAGAAAAAGAAGGAACAGATTGCTTTAAAAATCAGCTACAGAAATTGACTGAAACTTCTTGTTGGAAACGTGTTTATACAACTTACTAGGACAGTGATGGTGAACCTTTTAGAGACTGAGTGCCCAAACTGTGACCCAAAACCCACTTATTTATCGCAAAGTGCCAACATGGCAATTTAACCTGAATACTGAGGTTTTACTTTAGAAAAAACAACTCATACATTTACTTAAGATGATCCAAACAAAGTAAGGAAAGCAATCCCAAATGCTTTCATTTACTTAAAATTATTTGGCAGAGAACTTTAATGATGGCCTGGGCCTGGCTGGGGCGATGGCACGTGTGCCCACAGAGAGGGCTCTGAGTGCCACCTCCGGCACCCGTGCCATAGGTTCGCCACCACTGTACTAGGAGGAAGGCCTGTTGCTGCCCGAAATGCAACAGACTTCTAGCAGATGGCCTGGGTGAGTGGGGTGTCATGGAGGAGGCGTGTTTCCCCCCTCCCGGAGCCCCAGTCAAGCGCCAGGCAGCCCGTGGCCCCTGACCCTCCTGGAGGCATGGAGGAGCGTGGGGAGGTTGAGAAAGCCAGACAGGGAAGAGGAGGTGGCGTAAACTGGGGGTCCCTGGGGTGAAGAAGGAGGGGGAGGTGGTTTAAACCGCCTCCCTCTCCAGCAGTTCGCTAGCCCCCCCACGGCTGCAGGGAGATCGAGGATGCCAGGGGCGAGAAGGAGGGGAGGGGTTTAAACGGTCTCCCCCTCCAGGCGGTTTGCTAGCCCCCCCGTGACTGCGGGGAGATCGAAGATGCTGGGGGTGAGAAGAAGGGGGAGGGGGTTTAAACCACCTCCCCCTCCAGCACCTTGCTAGGGCCCCCCCACGGCTGCGGGGAGATCAAGGATGCCATAGCTGAGAAGGAAGGGAAGGGGTTTAAACCGCCTCCCCCTCCAGCGGCTCGCTAGCCCCCCCGCAGCTGCGGGGAGATCGAGGATGCCGTGGCTGAGAAGGAGGGGGAGGGGGTTTAAACTGCCCCCTCCAGCAGCTCGCTAGCCTCCCCCCCCCCGCGGCTTGGGCATGCTGGCAGGCCAGCGAGGGTGGTGGAGGGAAGGCTGGCAGAGGCTGAACGGCCTCCCCGAAGAACTGCCTGCGGCGTTCCCCATCCCGAGGTGAGGCCAGGGGCAGCACCAGGAACCCCGGCAGAGGCCCCCCCCGCAGAAGTGCCCACGACATCCCTTGGCCAGGGCACGGCAGCACAGGGAAGCACGGCATGGCCATCCCCTTCTCTTCCCACCAACCGGGTGCCACCAGTGCCACCGGTTGGAGCCATCCCCAGTTTGTGAGGGTCTGGCCAGCCTTGTCCCTCCTCCCCACCCCCCAGCCAATGATTTCCTCTTGGTTTGAGGAAGGCCACACGGCTGGGCCTGTGGAGGCCTTCCCCGGCTCACCCTGCAGACAGTCTCATTCTGTCCGAGGACCGGAGCAGAGTGAGCCAAAAACGCTGGCCGGGACTGACGTGGGCGGGACTCCACAAAGTAGCCAGCCAACCCAGCCAGCATTTTCTGACTGGCAGTTCATGCTGCCAACCTATTTTGGCGCGCATATAACGTTGTGGGACCAAAACTCAATTATATATAAGGAGAGAGAATTTTAAGCAAAAATGGGAAGAAGGCTGCGATCACACACACTAAATAATGCACTTTCAATCCACTTTCAATGCACTTTCCAACTGGATTTTACTGTGTGAACTGACAAAATACAGTTGTAAAGTGCATTGAAAGTGGATTATTTAGTGTGTGCGATCACAGCCGAAAATAGGGACAGTGTTTTATTCACACTTATTTTAACAACTGCTGTTTTACTTTCTAGACATAGCAGTATAAATTATTGTTTTGCTGATTCACACACTGTGAAATGTGTGTCCAGGGTCAACAAACTGTTTCCTATGTGGTAGTCAGATATGAGTTCTGTGTTCTCCTCAGTTCATGGAGTGCCTCGTTCAGAGTAAGCTGTGGTGCATGGGAAAAGGGATTTCAGCTTTCCCATATTATTTTCCTGACCTTCAGTGGTCTAGGGGAAGTGATATTTGGCCCATGGGAAATGCAGAGGTTCTGACAGTTTGCCCAGTAGGCTAAAATAGTGCCCTCCCCACCATTTCAAGTCATAAAAAATGCAGACCCCTTCCCCATGCTTGTCTGAGTCATGGTCTGAATTGGGCACAAGGTATAACAGAATTGAGAAGAACCCATAACTCACATGTTACTGTTCCACAGGAAATATCAGTTTCAGTTAGAGGTCTACCTGATGCTTTTAACTGGAGATGTGAGGGATTCATCCCGGGACCTTCTGTGTGCCAAGCAAATGTTCTACCACTGAGCCACAGGCCCTCCAAATTCAGATGCATTATCGGCTTCCGGTCTAGCTAAGATGGAGGACTGAAGCGTTTCGCAATCGTGCGAAGCGAGCGACGGCCACTTTTGACAGTTTGGGCAATATACAGCCCAACGCATCACTCCCCAGCGAGGGGGGGGGACAAGCAGGCAGCAGCGCCCTAGAGGGAGTGTGAGGTTGGCGTAATCCAGCTTCGGAAGAAGCTGAATTGGGCTTTGACCTCCTCCCACGAAGAAGGCAAGTGCCAAGCAACTCTATAGTGGCCGATCGAGCCGGGCTACCGGCATAAATTCTTCGTCAGCAGACTTCTTTGAAGAAGGACAACAACTGTGAGTTAAAAGAAACAATGCGAAACCCGTTTTGAACGTGCTAGATAACAAAAACGTGCCGCTTACCTGAACTGAGTTTGGAGTCAATTTGAATTAAGCGGTTGAGCGGAAAATGAATAGTAAATCCCAGAAATCCGATTCCGGAGAGAAAAAAGTTGATTGAAGCCTTTAAAAACTGTAAAAACGCTTATTGTTTAACATTCCTGTGGTGAAGATGGAGCCGTGTGCGCAACTGTAAAATCGAAACTCACGAACAATAGCGTGGGAAGAGCAGGCTGGTGTCACAAAGAAAGAGGTCCGTGTGAAACATCCAGGAAGTTGAATTCCTAGACGGGCATTAGCGAAAGGAAGACAGTGGAACTTTTAAAGGTGCCGGACCGGAAGTGAGTTGTATGCGGAAGGAAGGGCCTGCAAAGTATCAATTTGACCTACTCTACATGAAATTACCATAGAGAAGTTGCGCCCGACATTTTGAGGAGGACTTCAACTAAATTTGCTTTTTTAATATATTTCTAAGGGTCTTTGGAAAGCGTAAACAGAGAGGCATGGAGGACTAAATCTTATCATCTAGAAGAGTGCTTTATCTTGCGAATCTGTGAATTGAAAAGAAATCGCCAAGACGGAGACCAGGAGAGGCAAGAAAAGAGCCGACTCAGACCCAGAACTTAAACCAGTTGTGAGACCTAGGATTGGATCTACTTCAGCCCCCAAAATGTCAAGGGGAAGAGAGAAAAAAGAGATGCAGGCCTCCATGGAAGCAATGGAGAAGAGAATGACAGAGGCAATACAAGCCATGGGGGAGCAGATAGAAAAAACATTGGGGGACCAACTGGAGAAGCAAACTCAGATTCATCTGAAACATCTAGAAGAAGTCCAAGAGAAGAACATAACAGCATTGAAGGAACTGGTTACTACAGAAATAACTTCAATCAAGCAAGAAATGGAAGGAGTTAAGAAGGATGTTCAAGCAAATGCAACCAAGACTACAGAGACAGAGGAGAAGATACAAAAAATAGAAGAGAAACAAGATTCTTTGACTCAACAAATTACAAGATCAGAGACAATGATGGAGTTCAGAAGGATGCAGACTCATCTGAGATTCAGAGGCATTAAGGAAACAGAGAATGAGAATTTAAAAGAAAAAATGATGGAAGTGATAACGGCTTTTTTGGGCGAGGAAGAAGGGTCAATGGACTCAGACTTTGATTTGATTTATAGAGTGAACTCCAGAATTGCAGAAAAGAAGAATTTACCAAGGGATGTAATTGTACAATTTGTAACAAGATCAATAACAGAGGAGATATTCAAGAAGCAATTCAACGTCCCTTTTGTAATAGAGGGAAACAAAATTATGGTGATGAGAGAACTCCCAAGAACAATACTGCAAGACAGGAAAAGGTATAAATCCTTGGCTGACAAACTCAGAGCTTTGAGCATCAGATATAGATGGGAGATTCCACAAGGTTTATCCTTTACGTATCAAGGGGTGAGGATTCAGATCAGATCGATGATGGACTTTTATAAATTTAAGGCGGACAATGCGGACGTCTTTGGAGAACTTTAAAATAAAACGCATAATGGAGTACAAATTGTTGTCATGGAATGTTAATGGATTAAATTCACCAAACAAGAGGAAAAGAATCAATCATTGGATACAGAAACAGAAATGCAACGTGATATGCTTGCAAGAAACACATATTAGAAAACAGGATATAAAATATTTAAAGAATGCTTTATTTGGAATTGAATTTTGTTCTGCGGCCTCAAATAAGAAAAAAGGAGTTGTGACATATGTGAAGAAGGAGTTACAACCTACAGAAATTTTTAAGGACATAGATGGCAGATACGTGGGTGTGGAATTAATGATTCAGCAGAAAAAAACATTGTTGATCAACGTGTACGCACCCAATGGAGCAAAGGAAAAATTTTTTAAGGATATAACTGACCAATTACAACAATTGACTTATGAGCAAGTTATTATGGCCGGAGACTTTAATGGGACAATAGATCGTCTAGACAGAAAACCACAAAAGGACAACGAATTCAGCGGAAAATTGCCAAAGAATTTTTTTGAATTAGTTAAGCAAGAAAAATTAGAAGATGTTTGGAGGAAATGGAACCCGATGCAGAAAGACTTTACTTTTTATTCCAATAGACATTGCTCTTTTTCCAGAATTGATATGATTTGGATGTCTGAAGAATTATCAATGAAAACACATAAGACTGAAATTTTGCCAAGATGTAATTCAGATCACAATCCGGTGGTATGGAGTTCCACAGAAAGGAAAAAACCCTTTCTGTGGAGGATTAATGAAGACTTGTTGGATAAGAAAACGGTAATTGAGATGTTAAAGGAAGAAACGAAACAATTCTTTCAACAAAATTTAAATAAAGAAACACCGATACAGATTGTATGGGATGCTTATAAAGCGGTGATGAGAGGAATTCTCATCTCGCAAAACGTGAAGCAAAAAAAGGAAAAACTTCAAAAACAAACAGAAGTGTTAGAAAAAATTGCTCAGAAAGAAAAGGAATTAAAAAAGAAGCCTGGAAAAAAGCAAATTATTAAAGAATTAAAGTTGCTGAAGGAACAACTGAATGAGACTTGGAATCAGGAAATGTATTGGAATTTAAAGAAGTTACAACAGAAATCTTTTGAAGGGGCGAACAAACCGGGAAAATACTTAGCTTGGCAACTTAAGGCTAGAAGAGAGAGAAGAATGATAACCAAAATAATAGAAGATGGAAAAGAGTTCGTTGATCCTAATGGAATAAAGAGATGTTTCTTCAAGTATTATGCTAAACTATTCCAAACAACTAGAGTTGATCTTGAGAAGATTAAAACATATTTAAAGGAGATTCCACTACCAAAAATAAGTAAGGAATACAAAGATTTATTAAATGGTCCAATTCAAAAAGAAGAAGTGATGAAGGCAATAGAAGAGACAAAGTTGGGGAAGGCGCCTGGGCCGGACGGATTTACAGCGAAATTCTACAAAAAGATGAAAGAAGAAATTTCCCCGGTCCTGGAAGCTTTAACCAACGAAATAAGAGAAAACAAAAAGGTGCCGGACTCATGGAAAGAAGCAATTATTTCTTTGATTCCAAAGGAAGGACAAGATTCAACAAATGTAAAGAACTACAGGCCAATATCTCTTTTGAACAACGATTATAAAATCTTTGCAAAAATTATTGCAGAAAGGGTGAAAAACTATTTACAAACGGTAATTTCTGAAGATCAAGCGGGCTTTTTACCCAAAAGGCAGATTAGAGACAATGTAAGAATAGTAATGGACGCAATTGAATATTATGAAAAGCACCCAGAAAAAGAAGTAGCTTTTCTGTTTGTTGATGCAGAAAAAGCTTTTGACAATCTTAATTGGAATTTTATGCACCAGATGATGGAAAAGATTGAAGCGGGACAACATTTTAGAAATTGTATTGAAGCTATCTATTCTGAACAAAGAGCTAAAATAAATGTGAATAAAGAACTGACAGATAACTTCAAAGTACAGAAAGGAACAAGGCAAGGTTGTCCGTTATCACCGTTATTATTTATCTGGGTATTGGAAATACTTTTACAAAAAATACAGTACGATCAAGAAATAAAGGGCTTGACACATAAAGGACACCAATACAAATATCGAGCATTTGCAGACGATGTAATGTTTATGGTGGAAAACCCAACAGAAAAATTGACATTGCTTTTTCAAAAAATAAAGGAGTTTGGAGAATTGGCCGGCTTTTACGTAAATAAGAATAAAACAAAACTTATATGTAAAAACATGATCAAACAAAAACAAGTGGAACTACAAGAACTGGTACAATGTGAAGTAGTTAAAAAAACAAAATACCTTGGAATTGAATTAACGGCAAAAAATATAGACCTATATAAGAATAATTATGAGAAATTATGGACTAAGCTGACTCAAGATTTTAAGAAATGGGATAAAATGAACTTATCACTGATGGGAAGAATATCAGTTATAAAAATGAATGTCCTACCACGTTTGATGTTCCTGTTCCAAACAATACCAATTCTGCATAAAACGGATTTGTTGGCCAAGTGGCAACAAGAGTTGTCAAAATTTGTTTGGGCAGGCAAGAAACCAAGGATCAAAATGAAAATACTTTGTGATGCCAAAGAAAGAGGAGGTCTACAAATGCCAAATCTTAGACTATATTATGAAGCGGTTTGTCTAACATGGATGGATCAATGGGTGAAGCTTGAAAATGACAGATTGTTGGGGTTGGAAGGGCATGATTGTAGATTTGGCTGGCATGCATATTTATGGTATGACAAGATAAAAATGGACAGTTTTTTTAAACTTCACTTGGTGAGAAAAGCTTTGTATATGGTATGGACAAGATATAAGAAGTACCAGAGTGACTTAAGACCATTGTGGATTGTACCAGTAGAAGTGTTGATATCTTACTCAAGACAGCGAGGTAGAGACTGGTTGCCATATAGAGATTTAATTAAAAAAGAGGGAACAGAGTGGGTAATGAAAAAGCAGAATGAAATTGAATATGAATATGAGTGGTTGAAATATATGCAGATTTATGATCTTTTTAGATCTGACAAAAAAAACTATGGTTTTAGAGAGGAAAAAAATGAAATTGAAAAGGTATGGGAGAGTGGAGGAGGAAAAAATATTTCTAAAATGTATAAGGTGTTGTTAAAATGGTATACTGAAGATGAAACTGTTAAAGAACAAATGTTAAAATGGGCTATTAATATGAATAAGGAAGTAGATATGGAAACTTGGGAATATTTGTGGAAAAACTCTATTAAGATCTCGACATGTACTAATGTTAAAGAAAATTGTTATAAGATGATGTATAGGTGGTACATGACACCTAAGAAGATTGCAAATATGAATCAAAATATGTCAAACAAATGCTGGAAATGTAAGAGGCATGAGGGCTCATTTTATCATATGTGGTGGACTTGTGAGAAAGCTGTAGACTTTTGGACAAAAGTCCACAATGAAATGCAAAAAATATTGAAATGTTCTTTTAAAAAAGCACCGGAAATTCTGCTTTTGGGACTTAAAATGGAAGAAGTCAATACGACTAAAAAGACTTTACTCTGGTACCTGATAGTGACAGCGAGAATGATTTATGCTCAGTTTTGGAAGACAGAAAAGGTACCAGAGGTTGAAGAATGGATACAAAAAGTTCTGTTCATGGCACAAATGGATAAGATTACAAAAAAACTGAATAACAAAGAAGACGATGAGTTTTTTGGAGAATGGAATGACTTTAAAATTTATCTGGAAAAGAACTGGGATGTGAAACAAAACTTAATATGTTTAGATCAATATTAAGTCAAATGATGTTATCTTTAGATTGTAATGATGAGAAACTGATATTGTTGATGATATGAAGTAATTTGGAGCAGGGGTGGAAGCATTGTGGGAAGCCATTGGAGGGAGGGGAGGAACTGGGAATGGGGTAGACAATTGATAGAATGAAAAGTTTTATATGTTGTATTCCTGAGAAAATAAAAAATTTGTTTACCAAAAAAAAAACAAATTCAGATGCATTATCCGACTCTCTAGTTAAGTTACCTACTCTCCACTAAGACACTAGAGAAAACCCAGTAGTAAACGGGTTGCAACGGGCCATGGATGGGCTTTCCCATGTCTGATCGCTCCAGTGCACTCTCATGGTGTCAGGATGGTCTGATCAAGCCATCCTGACTCCGTGCCATTGTTTTTCCCCCCTTTGCAGTATGCGCATCATGGCAAACTCCGTAAGAAGCCCTAGGTGTGGAGGTGCGATTCATTGATCCCTCATTTAAGCGCATGGGGGGGAAATGGCACACAAAAACCCCGACTCACCCGCAGTTGTGTCTGATCGCACACTGATAGACTGCGCCCGCAGCTTAAAAGGGAGATGTGATCGTGCAACTGTGGGTCAAATTCTTCCGGAAGAAATAGCCTCGCTCCCCCCCCCATATTTTTTTTGGCGCGTGTGACTGCAACAACCTGAAAGTGGATTTAAAGTGGATTCTTTAGTGTGTTTGACTGTAGCCAGGGAGTTATTCCTGGATATAAATTATATCAGAAGGATAAGGGAAAGAAGGGTTGGAAGTATAGTGACTGTGTATGTCAGAGAGAATATACAGTCCAGTAAAATTGAGAATCTAAGAGAAATAGATTTGCTTACAGAAAGGCTATGGATGGAAACAGTGTGCCCAAAAGGAAGCTTAACTCTGGGAGTTTATCATCGCCCACCAGATCAAAAGTTAGAGAATGATTTAAAAACAATAAAAGAATTAAGGAAAGCAGCTAGACAAAATAACTATGTCATAATAGGTGGTTTTAACTACCAACACATTGATTGGGTCAATATATGTTCAAGTCAGGAGGAAGAAATTGGGTTTCTAGATATTCTCAATGACCATGCCATGGAGCAGACAATCACAGTGACCATAATGCTATTAAGTTTAGCATTTATGTAAATAGGGAGTTGCCTCAAAAGACCAACACAAACATTTAAAAGGGGTAACTTCTCTCAAATGGGGGCTTGTGAAGAAGAAAGTGAAAGGAAAGGTAAGCTTCAGGAAGCTTGGAGACTATTTAAAACTGCAGTCCTGGGAGCTCAGATAAAACTGTATACCGCAGGTATAAAAAAGGCCTGCATGATTAACAAAGTAATGGAAGCAGTAAAAGGTAAGAAGGATTCCTTTAAGCAATGGAATGCTAGACCAAGTGATGTAAATAAAAGGGGGCACAAGCTTTGGCAAATAAAATGTAAGTCGGTAATCAGACAGGCAACAAGATGGACCATAAAGAACATATTACAAAAACACAAAGACCAGCAGTAAATTTTTCTCCAAATACATTACTAGCAGAAAACCAGCCAGGGAGGCAGTGGGGCCATTGGATGGCCAAGGAGTAAAAGGATTACTAAAGAATGATAGGTAAATGGCAGAGAAGCTGAATGCATTTTTGCCTCTGTCTTAACTGTGGAAGATGGTAAGAACTGCCAATTTCAAGAGGGATGTTGTAATACCCGATTGATTGAGGTGAGGAGAGAGGAGGTCCTACGATTGATGGACAAAATAAAAACTGACAAATCACCAGGCCCAGATGGCAATAATAATAATAATAATAATAATAATAATAATAATAATAATAATAATAATTTCAATTTATCAATCGCTTTCCCCAGTGGGCTCAAAGCGATGTACAGTTACACATTTTAGACAGGAGACTAACAATGTTCATAGGGGATAGGGAAGACAACATATATTCATTTAATTGCACACGCTGTCACTGCACGGTGTAAACATCTTCTGGCTTGGCTCAGTCATTTTCCGAACGGCTGCTTGTCGACGAGGCTTCAGGACCCGTATGTCAAATCACCACACTGCCACCGTCTGACCGGAAACATCCACTGCAGGGATTTTTGTAGCCGAGAAGTTCTTCCGCCTTTTCCGAACCTCGACCAGGACGTCCCGCCCATCAGCTAACACCCTCCCACAAGGGAGATTGGTGTGCCCACCCTCTCTAAGGAGTGGTTCCCATTTTATCTACTTGCCGAAGCTTTCGAATCGCTGGGTGGACGATCAGCTGGGGACAACAGGCTGGCTGCTTACACCAGCACGGGGCTCAAACTAACACAGTCCAGATGTTAAGATCGATATTATCATCATCAATATCATACCAACTGAAGAGACTGTGCTCTGCCAAGAGTTCTGAAAGAACACAAATATGAACTTGTGGATCTCCTGCAAAAATATGGAATTTATCACTAAAATCTGCCTCTATTCCCAGTGACTGAAAAGTAGCCAATGTAACCCCCATCTTCAAAAACGTTTCCAGAGGAGAGCCAGAAAATTACAGGCTGGTTAGTGTAATACTAATACTGAGTAAATTGGTGGAATCCATTGTTAAAGATAGAATTAGTAGGCACATTGATGGACAAAAGCTACTGAGGAAGAATCAGCATGGATTCTGTAAGGGAAGATGTTCCCTTTTCAGACTGCCTATCTATTCTGTTTTAGCTGCTGGTTACTAACAGGGGTTGTTGTTGTTTTGGATTTTGGACAGACTGATTTTAGTAACCAGCTGTCTGTGGAATTTATTTACATTTTCATACAAACCCAGTAGCCTCTCGTTGGTGAAGTGTGCCTGAGCGGTTGTTGTTGTAAACTGCTTTCTTCTATTTTCAGCCCCTTCTTTGCACTTCTGAATCACTGTGGTATGCTGGCTTTCTTCCCTTGGCCCCTTATAATCTCGCACATGATCTTCCTTGGAGGGTTTTAAAAAAATATTCTTAGGTGACCGCTAAATCGCTAAACCAGTATTGCATTTCAGTGTCATAGCAACACCATAGAGATGCCTGGACTCTCAGCTTCCTTTGCTTTGCCTCTCTTTCTTGGAATACATGGGGACAGATTTACATGGGAGTAGTCCCATTGGCTTCAATACATTTACTCTTGTGTCAATCACAGGGTGCTCTCAAATAGCAACCCTGAAGCAGAAAACCTTTTGTTCTGCTAACATAGTTTGCATGGAGGAAATGTCAATTTGTGGGGGGGGGGGGTGAGATTTTATCTTTCCCTTTTTTGAACTTAATAACTTATCTTGCATTTATAGCTCAATATTTTCAGGTTCTCTTGCATTTGTGTGTGTGTGTGTGTGCATGCGCACTCATTGCAACCCAGGCCTGATAACTATCCAGTGTGCTTGGAAGGGTTGTCAGGTCCTTCTTGGCTAAAGTGCGGAGTGGGGGTGTGGAGTAGTGTTGCCAGCTCCAGGCAGGGAAACTCCTGGAGATTTGGGGATGGTGCCTGGGGAGCACAGGGACCTCGGTGGGGTACAATGCCATACAGTCCACCTGCCAGAACATTCATTTTCTCCAGGGGAACTGATCATGAGAACATAAGAGAAGCCAATGTTGGATCAGGCCAGTGGCACATCCACTCCAACACTGTCACACAGTGACCAAAAATACCAGGTGCCATCAGGAGGGCCAGCAGTGGGGCCAGGACACTAGAAGCCCTCCCACTGTTGCCCCCCCAAGCATCAAGAATACAGTGCATCACTTGTCCCTGACAGAGAGTTCCTATCTATACCTTGTGGCTAATAGCCACTGATGGACCTCTGCTCCATATCTATATATCTAATAGCCAAGTGGCCCCGTCAGTGCAGATACTTAAATCAGCACTCCGGGGGCACTTGGGGGGGAGGGGGAGGTTTGTGCACACGTGGGGAGGTCCCCACGTGTGCACAAAAATCCAAAAAGTTGAAAAAATTTCGGGGGGATGTTTAAATCCCCCCGAAAGTGACAGAGCGTCCCCTGCGCACGCGCAGGGACTGTCTGTAGCTGGCCTCGCCGCCGCCTCCTCCTCAGACCCGGGCGGGCGGGGAGGACCAGCCTCGCCGCCGCCGCTGAGCCCGGCAAAGGGGGGGAAGGACCGGCCTCTCCGCCACCGCCGCCTCCTCGGAGCAGGGTGGGTGGGCGGGCGGCCAGGCGGGAGGGCGGCCGGCCGGGGGGGAGGGCCAGCCTTGCCTCCGCCGGGCCTGGCAA
>NW_015169791.1:744204-784619 GCF_001447785.1 Gekko japonicus
GCGGGAAATCCCGGTGCAGGAGCAACTTGTAACTGCGCGGCGTGTGCGTCCAGGAAATTGGCCATTCTAACGTCCAACATTCCCGGCAGGCCTTCCATCACATCCTGGAATGCCCGCATTAAGTCTCTCACCGAGTCTTCCAGTTCTGCTAGACGTTCCCCGGTAGTTTCCTCCGGGATGGGGTCCCGAGGGCGGTAGTCCGGGGGTGGGTCATAGTCCTCTTCCGTTTGGAAGGCTCCGGTGCCCTCTTCATCTTCTGCGTGACCACGCGGTCCCGACGGCTCGAACATCCACTCCTCGAGGTCCTGCTTGGGGCTCCCCTTCTCCGAGGTAGACCCAGGTTCCGGGAACAATCCCTTGTCAAACAGACTCTCACGTAATCCGCTCCCCCGACGGGAGTACACCTCACGGGTGCCTTGGGTGTTGTACATAGTCCAATCATCCTGCTGGTGAGTCTTCCGCGGACCCCATTGCGAAGGGGTCGGAGGCGGCCAAGACAGATGTGCAGGCAGGCGGGGAATCGTTCCCCCCACGGCCCCCTCCATGGAGGCTGCAGTCGTGAACACCAAAGACGCGGAGGTTTGTGGGCCCGATCCTGAGTCCCCCTCCGTGTTATGTAGGTTTCCCTCAGTTCCGCTCATGATCTTGCCAGATTCGGAACGATAGGAGAAAGGGAGTTCTAACAATATGTTGGATCCCCAAGCATCGAGAATAAATCCACGTTTTAAAGAAAAGCAAAATTTATTTCAAAGCGTTGAAGACATACTCAAACACGTTCTTTGTTAGAACTGGGGATACACAGTTAGGTCAAGCATAATAAAGGAACTTCAAACAGATACAGATCCAATGAATATCTTTCCCGCTGGCGGGCTAAGGAAACGGTTGCGCGCCCAGTACATGAGAACCAGGCAGAACATCAGACAAAACACAGGTGCAGTAGTCCTGGGAAAATCAATAGGCAAGCATTACAGCATCTTCTCCCCCACACAACCTCCAGCAGTTATCTTTTGCATTCCAAAGCAGGAACAGGATGATAGAAGCCAAGCCGGGTGTAACAGGGAAAGGATATGTACACAGAGGTCACAGAAAACAGAATGGCAGCTTGCTGACACCGGGTCGGAGCCGGGCGGGGTGGGGGGTGGAGGACCGGCCTCGCCGCCAACGCCGCAGCCTCTGGGAGATTGAGGGGGGAATGGAGGTGACGGAGCTCTTTTCCCCCCCCTCGCGAGTATCGCGGGTCCCCGTCTTGTGTTTATCTAATTCCCTCTTGAAGCCGTCGATCCTTGTAGCTGCCACCATCTCCTGTGGCAGTGAATTCTATGTATTAATCACTCTTTGGGTGAAAAAGGCCTTCTTTTTATCTGTTCTAACCCAACTGCTCAGCAATTTCATTGAGTGCCCAGAAGTTTTTGTATTGTGAGAAAAGGAGAAAAGTACTTATTTCTCTACCTGCTCTATCCCATGCATAATCTCATAAACCTCGATCATGTCACCCCTCAGCCATCGTTACTCCAAGCTAAAGAGCCCCAAGCATTTTAACCCTTTCCCTTCAAAGGGAAAGTGTTCCAACTAGGGCTGCCAAGTTCCCCAGGAGGGCGGGAAGTTTCCCACCCAAAGGGCCCCCAACTGAAAATGAATGAGCCACCTGTGGACAGTAGCCAGAACTGCAGCCAACACAGAGCCACGCGCCAAGACGAGACCTGCTGGAAGAAGCTGCTCGGGGATGATCGGTTCCAGAAAGGGCACCAAGACGCCAATATCTGAAGCCGTGGAAGGAAGCCGAATGACAACTAGCCCGGGGTGCTGGTAGGCAGTCACCACCCTGTAGACAATGTGGCCCTAGTCAGGTTAATTGGTTGGTTAGAACCACTATGTATTATATAACCCACCTATCCGGATCTGGCCCGCGGGGAGAACCCCACCCCCAAAGTGCCCAGATCGGGCCAACATCCCCGGGGTGATGACATCACCCGGAAGTGATGTCATCGCACTGGGCGTGTCACCCGGCGACGTGCCCAGCATGATGACGTCACTTCCAGGCGACGTCATTGCAGCGCACTTGCACTATATGTGCGCGCAAATGTCCTGAGCTCAGACCAACTCTCCCCTGCTGCGCCAGGTAAGACAGTTCGCAACCCAAGTTCCAACCCTTTTATCATTCTAGTTTCCCTTTTCTGCACTTTTTCCAGTGCTATAATAATAATATGCTTTTTGAAGTGTGGTGACTAGAACTGTACACAGTACTCCAAATGAGGTTGCACCATCGATTTATACAGTCTGGTTAACATCCACCCCTCAGAAGCAAGGCTGCCTGGATTTTTAAATTTGTCCAGCTTTTGCCAAGTCTTCCTGAATTAGGGATGCCAGCCTCCAGGTGGGGCCTGGGGACCCCTCAGAATGACAGAACAGCTCCAGTCTGCCTTCCAAGAAGCTACATCAAGAAGCTACTAATCAGATAGTTATTTTATCTCTTTATTCTGTTTCTTTACAAAACTGTAAACCACTCTGAAGAGTGATGTAACAATAGCCAAATGTCAGTTCAGATGTTTATGCAAGATAGATAAACATGGAATTATATAATTTTATGCAGGCATAGTTGATAAGATTTAAATTGCACTTTCAATACATCTTTTATATGTATGTGTAATTTGAAAAATTGAGACAATGAGGCTCATCTCTTGAAATAAATGTACTATGGCTAAGAAATGTTACTGTTTTCTGAAAGATAATCATTTCTTTAAACTCTTGAAATGATAAACTCTCTGGTGGTCCAGGGTGGGTCGGTCACAACCAGTGGGAAGAAGTTTCTGCCTAGAGGCAGTCAGGGCTAATAAACCTTTTTTAGTGACAGATGGGTAGGGTTCAGAGTTTTATAGTTCCTTCAACATCCCTTGTTTCTTTGGGAGCCTGTGGCACAACCTTACCTCTTACCATTGCTATTAAACCCCCCCCCCCCCATATTATGGTCAGGGCAAGAAAATAAGAATTTTATGGCTGGACTGACCAATTTTGGTGCACAAAAGTGTTTGGAAAACAAAGAGAAACTAGGGGACTTGCCAGTAGTTGATTTATCAGGCAAGAACTCTCACTCTAGCCTCCTTGCCTGGATTGAGGAAGAGATACAGAAGAAGATCAGCTCTTCCATTAGTACAGCACTGCTGGGCATCCAACACAGAGGAACAAAATGTAAATGTAGAAACAGAAGCCAATCCCACTCTGGTTCTAGTTCTTCTGGGAAGAGGGTATACAGAGGAAAGGCATGACTAATCTTTACTGGATTCGGATTCTGAAGTCTCGGAAGAGTCCTATTCCTGCTCATCTAGGGGCTAGGGGGAGACCTCTGAAGAAGAGGAACCTCTGGTGACAGCCATGCAAACATCTCTTTCTACAGGAGGTTTCCCTAAATTGCTTCCCAGGATTCTCCAAATCCTGGAGATTCCATACAGCAAGAATGAGCTGGAGGAACCAGACCCAACTAGACCAACTTAATTGGCTAGAGCCTTTCCTCACACAGGGACTTCTTCTCTAGGTCTTCTTTTCCCATCGGTTTTTGACAAGGCCATCAAGATGGAATGCAAGGAATGCTGAATGATGATTTAAAGAAAATTGCCCTGACAGTAATGTTCATGGTAGATGCCTCCCTAGACTGTTTACCAGGGCAATGGTGTCTCATGTCATGGCTGCATCGCTGGGAAGTGGACCCCACCACCAAGGTAGTTAGAGTTCCTTTCATGGGGTCAACCTTTTTGAGGATGCCATAGACAAATAATCTTCTGGAGGACAATGATAAAAAGCAGGCATGGGGCAAGATAAAGAAGAAGTTCCAGCTCTTTTGTGACTCCAGACCAAATGCTAGCTTCAGATCTTTCAGAGCTAAGTCCTTTGCAAGTTCCAACAAAGTTTCAACACAAACAGGGAGGAAAGAAAAACTCAGCCTGACATAAAATGCCTTGTGGCTTCTCTGGACATCAGAGGCCATCTGTTGTGCATGTCTGGCAACAATCCATTTGTGATCAGTGGGTTTTTGGACACCATCTCTAAGGATTATTCTGTGGAACTCAAGCGCTTGCCTCCAAACAAATTTGTGCAAGTTCCTGGTACTGCTGTCTGGCCAAGCATTGTCTTCTTTCCCAATCCACAGACTATTTTCCAAAAATATGGGCAATAGAATATGTTCCAGAGGACATTGGGATCTATTCCCATATTATTTCTGGTCCCAAAGAAAAATGAAAATGTGCAGGCCCTTCTCAACATAAAATGACTGAATAGATGAATAAAAAAGTTCAGAATGGAGACCTTTAGTGGCTGCAATCCATGAAAGAGGAGTTCTTGGCCTTATTGGACCTTATAGAAGTGTACCTTCACTTCCCAATTCTTCATGGCCTACTGGAGTTTCTTTTCCTTTGCTTATGTGAAGTACCACTTTCAGTACTGGGCTCTTTCCTTTGGATTAAAGACCCTCCTGAGTCTTCATAGAATTGCTTGTTTCTTTGGTGACCGGTTGCAGACCAGAGCTTGTCAATCTTCCTCCATCTGGGTGATATTCCAGTCATGTCCTCCCTTTCCATCAGGAGCTGACCAACGTGGAATAGACCATTGCCTGCTTTCAGATATATAGTTTGGTAATCAACAAGGAGAAAAGCTTCCTGGTATCTTCTCAGCACATCCTTCAGCTGGGGGTTGTCTCTTTGTACATTTTGGTTTTGTCTAGAGATGTGAAGGCCCGGAAAAAACCCAGAAAAAATCGTGGAAAAAAGGTTTTCCCCCCATTTTTTTCTTGAAGCTTTTTTGTTTTTTTTTCCGAAAAATTGGGAAAATTGAAAAAAGAAAAGAAAAGAAAAGAAATTGATTATGGAACGTTTTATTTTAACATGATGAATAAAACATTTTAAGACAAGGTGTTCAAATATTTTCCAAATCATTTCTAATATATATATATATGGTATCAGATTGATCTAATTTCACTGCACTGTGGACAAGCAAGTCCTAGGTTACAAACTGAACTCTCCAATGCAAGAACAAGATGCATTTCCTCCTTTAGGAGGTGCTACTGTCTTTGTAAAGTTTTATATATCCTGCAATCATCTTAGCTAAGAAAGAGATTCATATGTTCATGTACCCTAATTATATTGTTACCCAAAGAGGCAGTCTCCTATCTAATTGGGGGAAATTAGCTTAAAAGGAGACAAAGCAAAAGGGGATAACTGGGATTCTCCAAAATGTTAATGGACACTTTTCCCCTTAAGAGAAGTCTCAAATAAACCGGGCAGATGTTGAGCCAGAAAGGTTTAAAAAAAATTAAAAGGGAAATAAATGGACAATACACACACAAACACACACTTAAACATGAAAGCTAGCTAAGAGGAAATCAGGGAGGAAAGGGGAGAAAGTGATTTTGTGGAAGGCTATAAGTACCAGTCTCAAAGAAAGAGGTCCATGGAAGCAGCAGCCAAACAGCCAGCATTTCATGGGGAGAAGAGAAGAAACTCACAAAGTGGGGTGCATGTTGTTGGTACCAGGAACACACACACATTGCACTGGTGGCTAGGGACTCTTGATACAGGGCAAATTGCTCCCTGGAGAAAGCTGACATATTTGCTCAAAAGATAATAGCTTGATGGGCTTTTCTGAGCTGGACAAAAAGATATGAGAGGCTTTGATGGGTTTTCCTGAGATCGACTATAGGTGTGAAAAGCTTGATGACCCTGCTAGTGTTGGATGGATAGGGCTAATGGGAATGGTGAACAGGCTTAAGTGTTGCTTAACTGTCGCCTAATCAAAGGAAATGAGTCTAGGGGAAATGGACATATGTGTTGATGGGATTAATGCTGGGTGAGCCAAAGGGTCTTGGGAGACCAATTATCCTAAATTATGCATCTCTCCAGAGTGGGGAGGAGATCATCAGCTAGCCAGCTGCTCTTATTCACACTTCTGGTCTACACAAGTCTAGGCTTGTCTTTGGCTGGCATCCATTTTGTGTCATTTTGAGCCAGACAGTGTACTGAAGTTATGATATTTGAGATGATATTTGAGGAGAGGTGTTTATGATTTTCTAGCTATAAACTGTCCCTCAACGAGAGAAGGGTCTGACTGCTAACAATATTGCCTTATTTTTATGACATAATGGGGCTACCCTAAAGATCTGTGGAAGCTTTTATTACGTGCAGAACCTCTGTGAAGAATTATTTTATTATTCACACATGCTGCTCTCCCTTATATCTGCTGGATATCAATAGACATTGGTGCCTTCTAAATGTAGCATGTAATGCTCCCATCTTCACTCCCCCCCCCCCATGTATCTGACTATGTGCATGTTTTGTTGTATTTCAGGAGAAACAGAGATTTTTGACTGATGTATTGCATGAAGTAATGCTGCTTGATGGCCTGGCCAGTTCACATCCAGTGTCACAGGAAGTGCAACAAGCCACAGACATTGACAGGGTGTTTGACTGGATTGCCTACAAAAAGGTGGGAATTAAAATAATGGTTTCTGGCTGTTGGATTTTTCCACTATGCGTTATCCCCACAACTGTTGTTCACACAGCTTGGATACATCATGATCATGATAATTGGACCTCTTTCTTAGAGAATTCATTATTCTCATTTGTTTGTATAACATGAGTGAAAAGTATGAGTGGAAGAAATGTGGTCCACCATCCAACACATAAACAGAGCTTGGTCAGCTCAGCTATATGTCCCATATTGAGTACAGATAAAGTATTTCCCACATACTAAATGACTACATGGGATTTTATGTGAGATAATGGAGGTGTTTATTGTGTATTTCAGTGACCTTCCTGTTACAAGAGTTCTTGTGTTGATTGAACTTCAAAAGAGTTAGCTTTACAAAAGCACAACGGATACAAAGCTTTTCTGCTTCTTTAATTAATAAGACACTGGTGTTAATAACAATAATTAGTTTCATTTCATGTTAATAATGAAGTGATTTAAAAATTGAAATGAAGATATACTAACTAGTATAAATGCCATTTGGGGGAAAAAAGCAGATCACACTCTTAGCATGGAATTGGAAACATTTGTGAAGAACAGTTTTTTTTTATCATATTTGGGTTCAGTATGCTTCCTCTGTATTGTCGGATGTGCTTTTCTTACTTGAGTAATCTGTAGCATTTTCCTATGTAGGACCTTGCCATGATGTATCTTCTGATCTTTGGTCACTTTCTTGAACAATTTTATTTCCTCTCAGCCTTCAGTTATCTTTCTGTCCCTCTTCTTCCTAAGCATCATGTGAAGGTTGCCCTAACTATGATTACTTCACTGTTTTGTTTATAAAATGTCACAAATTTCCTTTATATCATACAGGTCAGATAGTTGCTAGATTAGATCCCAACCAGGCAACATAATCATAAGATTTTATCCTATCTATATTGGTAATATTAATTTGTTTTAAACAACAACAGCTTTATTGTGTTACACTTTTCTCTTATGTCTAGTCATCCTCATCTTCCAGTAACATTTTAGAATCCAACAAAATTGTGGGGGTATAAGCTTTCAAGAGTCAAAGCTCCCTCATCAGAATTTTGAAGAGAGCTTTGACTCTGAAAAACTTATACTGCTGAAAATCTTGTTGGTCTGTAAGATGCTACTGGATGCCAGTCTAGCTGTTCTACTGTACTGCTACCCTCTGAAACTATCTTCCAGGATAACACTGATATAGGCTGCAGTCACATGGAGCAGTAGCCACGCTACTGTGATGGTAGATAGGCGGATTTTCCGGGCGCGATCTCACCACCACATCTGGGAAGCGTAGAGCTCCCGTGGCTAACCCAAGGCTTCCCTCCGAAGATGCGCAGTTAAAATCTAGTACCTTGGAGGTACTAGTTTCCGGAAACCGCGGGGCAAGGGCGGGCGTCTGATCGCGTTTCCAGTGGCATCCGGCGCCCACCCATGCCCCATTGCGAAAAGGTTTCCCTCCCTGAAGTCTCCAGGTACGCGCACAAGGACCCAATAGGGCATGCGCATACTTCAGGTTAAAAAAACCCCACAACCCCATTTGCCGTGCCGCTTCTTTGGCGCGTCGTGTGATCGGCACCTCCCCCCTAACCACGGGACCTCGACGGGACCGCGAGGGGATGCCTGATCGCGCAGTCATGTGTTATTTCGCTGCGGGGCAAACAGCCACGCCTCCCCCCCTCACGCGATATCTGACCCGTGTGACTGCGGCCATAGTTTGCCTATATTTCATTAGATGTAGAATATCAGGAATAGCACTGAAAAAAATTCCATTTAAACATCCTGGATAAAATAATCCATTATAGGCAGTTTATAATACTCCCTACACATGTCAGGAAACTTCTTCATGCAAGGCTCTTGCAGAATGTATTACTTTTGTTCAAAAGCAGAATTAAACCAATACCTTAGAACTAGGCAATAGCAGTTCAATATTAGCTGAATGAATACTTCAGAAGCTGCATCTTGTGATTCTGAAAGTATGAATTGCTTACCTGTAGGGTCAAAAACATCTTTTTAAAAATTCATAAAAACTACCATCATTTTCTTATTGGAGCATAATGAAGAATGACTACATGCCCCATAAGGAAGAATATCAGATGTCTTCTTCACAGTGGTGGGAACTACATTAGTTCAGGCATCAACAATTCCGGGCACCATATCGTGATTTCAGTTTAAAGACTGCTTGTAGTGCCTCCCTAGAGCTCCGGTGGCCCTCAGTCTGTAAACTGTTACAGAGTTTAAAAGAAGAAGGAGTGAAAGGGGAGCCAGCTCTTAAAAGGAATGTCCTGCAAAACAGAAAAAAAACTGGCCTGGAGAGGAAGAAATAAGTCTTTTAGTCTTCAAGCCAACTTCCATTGGTAATGGAGTGTTATGGTTTAGCTATGTGGTCCAAAACAGTAAGGTCGAAAATAAGTATTATAAGTTGTGACAAACTCTTAAGTGCTATTCCTATTCAGTACTGTACTTGAACTGCAGTGATGGGCCCATCTCTGTAAATAATTTCATCAACCTCTTGTGTTTGCCCATCCTTGAAGATTTTCTCATAAGGATGCTTAATGAAAAAATATACTATGCTTTTGTCCTTGTCAGAGGTGTCAAAACTTGTAAGAGATGTCCTAGTGGAAGGGAGGGGGGTGGTAAATGAAACTGCTGTTATAAATGAAACCCCAGCAACCTTCTCTTTTGGAAGCTAAGCAGGTTGAACTTTATTGTTAACTTCCATGGAGGGGGATAGGAATGACTGTCAACTCTATTTGAAGGACGTGTGTTCATTTATATTTATTTCAAATTGAATCTCATTCTCTTTGATGCATTTTATTTAAATGGAAAAGCTAATAATACCCCGAAGCATGTACAGGCTTTAGGTACTTGGGCAGAAGTTTTAATAGCACCAAAGTACTACTGGGGTTTAGTTAATTAATATATATCCTTCCCCCCCAGCCCTGCAAGGACTACTCAGGATGGCTTGCAACAGTAAAATAAACCCAATAAAAAGTATTGTCCAGGACAATTTAAAATATTTTTAATAGAACAGGAATTTTAAAAAGCAGTTACAAATAATTGTGACCAAGAAACTGAAAATACTGATTAGAAGGGCTATATGTAAAGGACAAGCAGGTAAAATATTGGCTTCTGAATAGTTCACAAATTGAGGACAAGATTATAAGGTTAAGTGAGAAAAATAGGTTGGATGTCATGTTTGCAAGAAGAGAGGAAATGGATATTTTAAAGTTCTAGTTGGGATATCTGCCTTATAAATAAAAGCAGAATGGTGGTGGCACTTCTCTAGAACATTCCACACGCTCCAAAATCAGTTCGCTCTCTGATCTGTCATTCAGAGGGTCTTCCTATCCACTGGCTGATTTGCCTGAGTCCTGCCTCCAACATTCTAAACATTTTGCTGTTCCTCTCCCCCCCATAGCCAGTCAGAACACAGAGGTCGTTTGCATATGTGACTTCATTGGCTTTTGCCTCTAACATTCTAAACAGTTTTGCTGTTCTGAGGTAAAATGTGCCCAATCTCCAGGTAAGGGCTGGAGTTCACTCAGAATTAAAACTGCTTTCCAGATGTCAGAGATCAATTCCCCTGGAGAAAATGGTGGGCTCTGTATTCTTATATGCTGCTGAGGTGGCCCCCATATGACAGCCAGACCCGCGCCAGAAGACCTGCGCCAGGAAGTTTCTGCCGCTGGATTGAAATACCTCCCGCAGAAAGATTAAGAACAACAAAGACTTCGTCAGAGGGTGCCTGTTAGGCCAGTCACCCCCCCCTTCATTATATGTGTAGCCCTAGGCAGGATGTGTTGTATAATGTAATGTGAACCACTCAGAGCCCTCAGGGGGTGAGCGGTATACAAATGGAATGTAATAATAATAATAATAAATAATACATGCAGCTGAATTGTCACTCAAGGTTGGAAAAGTCCTGTTTGGTCCCACGGACAGGCTCAAGCATTCAACCCAAGAAGGTAGACATCTCAGTCCCAATCCCCTTGACTATGGAGTCATGACTCAGTGCACATGTAGGTGAGGCAAGCGCATTCCTATTCAGTTCTCGTCTGTCCACTTTGAGAGCAGCAGATACTGTCTTACCCTTTTCACTCCAGTCAGTTTCTCTTTAGTTTTCATATTAGGATGTGGTGGTGTTCTTTATATTTGTGGGTTGGAAAGCTGCGTGAGCTTTATTTTTATTAAGCACTGGCTTAATTTTTTCAAAAAGTCCACTGAGAAGGTCTCCACTGAGGTTCACTGAATGAAGGTGATGTTCAATTTGGTTTTTTTTAATCTTGCTGTGGAAATTAACATCTTGTTTTCCCCCTTAGATTTTTTAGTGCAGTATCTGGAACAGCAAGCTTGTTCTTTAAACTGGGATGTGGGGTATGTAACCTACACAATGCAAGAAATTGGTGTGCCACTCCCAAGGCTTCTGGAAGTGTATGATCAGTTATTCAAAGCACGGGTAAGTAGAAGTTGTTGGATATCCAATTGTACGTTCATCGGTTCTAGGATTTCTTACTGTTGGTTGTTGGAAGATGTAATGATTTTTTCCCCCACGCACACTGCTACTTATTTATTAGATTTTTATCCTGTTGTCACCAATATGCATTGGGTCACCTGCATTGTATTTTCACAGTTGTCATGCGCTAGGTTAAGCCAAGCAATAATGACTGGTCTAAGATGACCCAGTGACCGGTGTGTGTGTGTGTGTGTGTGTGTGTGCTGGGGACTGCCCCAAGAGTGCACAAAACTCTCCCTGCCCCCCAAGTGCCCCTGAAGTGCAGATATAGATATCCGCATGGAGGGGGCCACTTGGCTGTTAGATATAGTGATAATAATAATAATAATAATAATAATAATAATGTGACGTAGCAGTCAGGGCTTCAGAGCACAGGAGAGGCTGCAGGTGTGTGGGGGGTGGAAAGCTGAAGAGTGAGGGGGAAATAAAGGTAGGTTGATGATTGGCTGGGAAGAAGATAGGGTTGCCAACTCCAGGTGGGAAATTCCTGGAGATGTGAGGGATGCAGCCTGGAGAGGGTGAGGTTTCAGGAGGCATGGGACCTCGGACAGGTACAAAGCCATAGACCCTCCAAACCAACTATTCCCTTCTGGGGAACCATTGTTGCCAATCTCCAGGTGAGGGCTGGAGATCACTCAAAATTACAACTGTTCTTTAGGTAGCAGAGATCAGTTTCTCTGGAGACAATGGTGGACTCTGTCATTATACCCTGCTGAGGTCGCCACAGCAAATTGACACTGAGTGTCCAAGGACGGGGCACCCGCCCAGAGCCTCTTTCTAGAGGCTGTTGTATTTATTTCCACAACGAGCCTTTTTCCTAGTTGTATAATATTTGGGAAATTAAAACAATTTGGATAAAGCAGATTTTCGGTATTTCTAAGCTCTGGACATTAATACTTTTTGGAAATAAGCATGGACAGAGATGAAAGATATTACTGGATATGAATTCCCAATGAATCCTAAGGTACTTTTGTTGGGACTTTAAAAAGACCGTATAGGACCTGACAATATGTAATTGGTTACAGCTTTGATGACTGCACTAGGGATGTGCATTGCAATGGTATGGAAATCAAAGAAGGCTTCCTCAATAATGGACAGATCTAAAAAGATATGTGTAGTGGCACTTTAAATTAACTTTGTTATAAAATAGAAATAAGACAATCCCTGTCAAATAGATTTGTAAAGAACTGGATTTTGTTTACTGCATATTAGAATACCAGATTTTTTAATTCTCTTACAACTGTATGCAGTGTTTTCTTTCATATAAATATAAAGCAACATTTTTGGAAAAGAAATCTGAAAGTCCTAAAAATTTAATCAGATAAATCAGTTTTCATTCCTCCAAGTGCTTGCTGGTCTTAATGTCTAACAGCTAATAGATGGCACACACTGAACTACCAAGGGTAAAGCGTTCCATAACTTGGGGTCAGCAGTGGCAACTATTTCTCACTCATTTACCTGCTAATCCTGAAGGACAAGATATCTTTATAACATTTATCATTCTCTTCTTCCAGTGAACTCAGAACTCTTAGATGGTCCACCTTCTCCATTTTTCCTCACAACATTCCTATTGTGTAGGTTGGCCTGAGAGAGACTGGCTTGGCTTCATCTTTCTTCTTCTTCTTTGAATGGGGATTTGAAACCAGATTTCCCAGGTCACAGTATAATTACTTCACTAGGCTGGCTTGCAGTAGTGCCCTGCCAGCCTTTAGATTTTAGGCAGGTCCTGGTAGTGGATAAGGACCTTTGAGTGCTTTGGACCCAAGTCAAAATCAGCACTTTAAATTGGACTAAATGTTTAGGATCTGTCCATATTGTGAAGTCTCTTAGTGGGATGTTTTGAGAAAGGGAGAAATGTCTTCACAGTACAATATCTGAGAAGATTGGGAGAAGGAAAAAAGTGCAGTGATGTACTTACATTGGTGTCCAGCCCAATGTTCTAAGTGTTGTGCATTGCTGAAGATATTTGATGTGTTAGGGAGAACATAGAAATATAGCATAAAAAGCATAGACATTGTCATCCAGCTGTTCCAAACATGCATCTGTGCAGTGCTGGTTCCAGGGAAAGGCAAGTGGGAGATCTCAAGTTCAAAAGCAGGCACCTCCCTCCCCCCCTCTCTCCCTTCCTCTCTCCCTCCCTCTCTCTCTCTCTTGGTATTTTTGTGTGTGTATGCCTGGAAGTCATGGTTGACTTCTGGAGACCCCTAGTGGGGCTTGGACATTTCAGAGAGGTGGCTTGCTATTGCCTTCCTCTGTGTCCTGGTATTCCTAGAAGTCTCCCAAGTACTTGCCAGGGTCAGCGTTGCTTAGCTTCTGAGATCTGATGAGATTGGGCTTGCCTGGGCTATCTAGATCATGGCTAAGCAGGCACTTCTCTTGGACACCCATGTAGAACATGAAGGAAAGCATATTTCTTCATCCCTTCAACTTCTGAATTTTATAGCCTGAAAGATGGGAAAGCCATGAAGAATATTTTCCCCTGCAGCACAGGTGTACTCCTGTACACCTTGAGGTTGATACACATTCCCATTGTTAACGTCTAATTGTCAACATATTGCTAAATAATAGCCATTTATGTGGACTCTGGTAGAAATTGCTTCTACATAATGGCTGAGATCCTGACTAGTATGTCTTCAAGGGCTTCTACTCATGGAGCATGATTTTCCCCCTCCCCCCGCAGGAGCCCAAAGTCCTCCCCTGAAATTCTCTTCTTAGGAGAATAGGATTTCTTGGGTGTCTTGGGCTCCCAAGGAATGAGGGATTCTGGATTCCAGTGTGTTATGGATTGTGATGGTAAGCAGAAAGGTACATACCATACAGCAAAATATATTATTTTCCCTATATTTTTGCAACTAGTGGAGAGAGAAAAATTATTTATGGATATTTATGAATTCTGGCTGAAATTTGGGCTTGGATTAGTAAAATGTTTGGGAAAATGGGTGAAAACATTCTTGTGTACCTAATTCTCTTGTATACCTTCACTTTCCACACTTAACAGGATGCAGCTGGTTGTGCCAGGTCAGCTAACATCCTTGGCTCATACAAAATTTGGATAAACGTGGCAGTCACTTGTTATGTATAGTAGTAGTTAAGAGTTAAATAATGGTAATGCATATTCAAGGTACTTTAAATAACATCTCTGTTCTTACAACATTCCTTACAAACAGGCCAGTATATGTTGCAGACTAGGGATAGCTTGGCTGAAACCACTTGGAAAGTTTATATGTGTCCTGAAATTTGACTTTATTTTTATTTCTTTATTTGTTGGATTTGTACCCCACCCTCCCTGCTGAAGCATGCTCAGTGATAACTTCCAGCTCATACCATGTGCTCTCAAAAACTGCACTGTACCAGAAGAGTGAGTCATGTATGAACATAAAATATGAACTTTTTCTTCCAGATACACTGTTGGATTGTATTCATGAAGCTGCTTCTTCTGATCATTTTTTCAGAGATTTATTCTGTCTTTAACACATCAACATCCATCCCAGAGAAAAAATTGTTCAGTACAGTAAAGTGTACCAGGAGGCAGAGCTGTTTTCTCATTCTCTGTCAGATAGATTTCTCTGCATTTTCTTGTAAAGCAGTTTGGTGTAGTGTTTAAGTGCGTGGACTCTAATCTGGGAGAACCGGGTTTGATTCCCCACTCCTCCACTTGCACCTGGCTGGATGACCTTGGGCAAGCCGTAGGTCTGATAATAGCTGTTCTTGAAAAAGAGCAGTTTCTGTCAGAGCTCTTTCAGCCCCACCTACCTCACAGGGTGTCTGTTGTGGAGAGGAAGAAGGAAAGGAGTTTGTAAGCCACTCTGAGACTCCTTTGGGTAGTGAAGGGCGGGGTATAAATCCAATCTCTTCTCTCTCTCTCTTCCTCTCTTAACTATTCCTGCAAAAGCAACTTCTTTGTTCCTGTGAAATTAGTACTTGGTGACGTCATAATCTATTTCAGAAGAAGCATGTCAGTATGTTCTTTAGAAAGTACATGGTCCACAGTCATACTCTACTGGGCTGACATAGCCCTTCCCATCACTCTGTTTGGCAATATAGGTCATGAAAATCCCAGGGAGGCCACCTACTCTGCAGTTATAATTGGAGGTGTTCTTTTTCTGGCTGAGAGACCTTGCAGCAAATGTGAATAGCACTTGCAAAGTCTAGCAGTGGAACACAATGACGCTTGTATAATATCTGGTACTCAGTTATGCTTGTGGTTTACTGGGGCTGTGTGTTGGTATGCAGTTTAGAAAGGGCTGTTGCATCATATCAGTGAAACACTGTTTTGTTTACTTATCACCCATGAAATCAGTCCTATAAACATGAGCCTGCAGTGCGATGTGACTGTGAAGAAAGCTAATGCAATCTTAGGATGCATTAACAGAAGCATTGTGTCCAGATCACAGGAGGTGGTAGTTCCACTCTATTCTGCCATGGTCAGGCCTCACCTGGAGTACTGTGTCCAGTTTTGGGCACCACATTTTAGGAAGGATGCTGACAAGTTCGAGTGTGTCCAGAAGAGGGCAACCAGGATGGTGAGAGGGTTGGAATCCAAGTCTTATGAGGAAAGGCTGAAAGAGTTGGGTATGTTTAGCCTGGGAAAGAGGAGACACGATTGCAGTCTTCAAGTATTTGAAGGGCTATCATGTAGAACATGGAGTGGATCTATTCTCTCTTGCTCCAGATTGCAAGACTAGATCTAATGGGTGGAAATTACAAGGGAGTCATTACCGGCTAAATATCAGGAGAAACTTCCTAACTGTAAGAGTGGTTGAGCAGTGGAATAGACTGCCTCAGAAGGTGGTGGATATCTTTCGGCTATGCTCCTGCAGAGTGCAGGGGGTTGGACTAGATGACTGGCAAGGTCCCTTCCAACTCTAACGTTCTATGATTCTATGACTTTGTTCCTGTTTAATAAAACTCTGACTTTTCTCAGCCATTATCAATTGAAGGAGTTTTTTGAGAAACTGGTAGGGAAGAAAGTATCAATAATTATTAATTGATATATTTGGGATTTAGCTAAATCTGCATTTGAGTGTTATGGATAAACCATGCTTATCAGCAAATTAAAAAGTTACAAGGAACATTGAGACAATTCTGCAGTGCATTGTAATTGTTGATAAAAGTTATTATTAAATCTTAAAACTTTGCGCATTACCCAGCTTGTTAATCAGAGATGATTTGAACCATTTGGGGGCAGCATTTGATGAAGAGCTCTTGGAAACAGACATGTTTAGTGGATGCTTATGTATTTATTTATTATTTATTTATTTATTAGGAGCTGCGGTGGCTCAAGTGGTTAAGACGCTGAACTGCAGGCTGTGGAAGGTCAGTAGTTCAGCAGTTCAAGACCCAGGGGTGCCGTATGACGGAGTGAGCTCCCGTCTCTAGTTCCAGCTCCTGCCAACCTAGCAGTTCGAAAGCAAGAAATTGCAAGTAGATAAATAGGTACCACTTCGGTGGGAAGGTAACAGCGTTCTGTGCGCCTTGGTGTTTAGTCATGCCGGCCACATGACCACGGAAACGTCTTTGGACAGCGCTGGCTCTTCGGCTTTGAAACGGAGATGAGCACCGCAACCCTAGATTCGGATTCAACTGGCTTTCGAGCAAGGGAACCTTTACCTTTACCTTTATGTATTTACTAAAAGAATAACATCCCACCTTTCCTTGTGGTTCAAGACATCTTATTATAATAGTTAAAAACATTTCCAGTTAAAACCAAAAATTAAATAACAAATCCCCAATCCCTCCCTTAAAAGATGCCTACCATCCAAACCCTCTTAAAAGCCCTGGCAAACAGGCAGGCCTTGCAGCACCTTCTGAGGATCTCCAAGGAGGGAACCCCTCTTACCTCTTAAGGTAGCCCATTCTTCAGAACCATGATGGAAAAGTCCTGGGCTTTGACTGATGCCAGATGACCCATCCCAAGTGGTGGGATAGTGGGATAGTCAGACATAAAAGAGTGAAACCATCAAAGGGCTGTGCTTTTAATACCAACACTGGAGTGGTCACTTATGTCAAAGGCTGGTGAGAGATCCAACAGTATCAACAAGAACTGTGCAACTTTACACAAAGATCATCTGCCAATGCACCTATTCACAGATTTGAACATATAATTGCCTATGGTTAATGTAAAATGTACTTGCTATATCTACAAGTGTTCCTTTTTTCTGGTAATATTTACCAAACCACTTTTTCAACACTGAGAAGTTTATAAAATATTGTGAATTTACAGTGCAACCCTACACAAAATTATACCCTTCTTTCCATTGAATTCTATGGATTTAGAAGGTAGTGACACTGATTTAGTAAGTATAGTAGGATATTGGGGGGGGGATGGGGGGACCCCCCACCCCCAAATGTACTTACATTAGTCAGAGAAAGTTAAACATACTTGTTCCCAATCAAATGAAGAATCACAAGCTTTTATCTGTTTACTGAAGATCCCATTGATTTTGATGAGACATAATGTTCTATCCTAAGCACTTTACTTTTCAGTAACTTACACTAAATGCAGTGGGGTATACTTTCCAGTGAGTATGTTTAGGATTTTTGCTTTGAACCACCTGCCTTTTTTTTTCTTAAAAGAAATGATGTACGTTACATGGAAATTGCACTGATTTCAATGAAATTTACTTTTGTGTGTGTTTATGATTAGGGTATTTGTTGAAACACATTTGATTTTGAAATTCATGAAGACTCTTCAAATTTAATTTCTTAGTTTAATGAAAGTTTTTTAATGCCATTTTTATAATCAAAGCTTGACATGCTTTGTTCTCTAACTTTAATTCATGCTGTGAATTTGCTAATATGCTAAATTTCAGATAGGCTTCCAGCTGTGGCTCTCTGGTGTCAACAAAATGATTGTTCTGTAAAAGTGACTTGGATATTGCTTGTTGGCTGGTTTTCAAATGACAGAAATAATGTTCAGTTCCTTGTGTGAGTGCTTTGCAACCTGTTGTCCTCATTATTTAAATGGATTTGAGATCACAGAGCAGTCTGAGGTTTTAAAAAATAAATGGTGACTAATGACTTCAGATTTTTCAAAAATAAAAGATGATTCAGTATTTGCTTGTGCCTGTCATCTACCTGCTGGGAAACTATAAAGTGACTTTGTGCACCCTTGGGAGAAAGGGAAGTTAGCTGAACTCAAGAGTCCTTGAACATTAGTGTTTATGTGATTTTGAGGTGGGGAAAAGGGGGTGACTTTGGTGTAATGAACTGATCTTTTTAAAATAAAGCAGTGTTAATTCATAATCCCAACATCTATTGTTCAAAACAGTGGCATCCCCTCTTCTTTATTGGTCAGCTTGTAAGAATTCCACTGGGCATTAAAAAAAACTGCCATGTAAATGGTTGTATGCATTAACCTCTAGTTATTCAGGCCAGATGTTTAAGAAAGACTAAGACTTCATACTTCTCTTTCTCTGCATTTGAAAAATATAATAATGGGTAAAATGCAGTGTATCAAAACCTGTGCTTTACAAATTGCTTTTGGTTAACCCAGGCTTATCATATACATATTTGTCATTTCTGTTCCTCCTGTCTGAAGCTCCATGTCTTCCAGATTACACATTATACCTATGAAGAATAAAGAACTATAGTAATTCTTCCATTTGTTGAAATTCTGTTCTGCATTCAGAGAACTTGTTTGCTTTGGCAGATTGTGGCCCCCGGTCACACTAGCGGGAAAAGCTGCAGCAGAAGTGCGGCTTTTTAGAGGCGCAGCAAATTGAAGCGTGGCATCGGGATCAGACAGATCCCCCGAGCCGAGCCGCATTTGCTCCCCACCACGATCACATGCCGAGGGGGAAGCGATGGGACGAAGGGCGAGGCAAGGCAGCTGCGCAGTTGTGCGCATGCACAGTGTGGCAGGGCCTCGCATACCACGGGATACGGGCATGTCGGCGATCACACGGCTGTCCATGCTGCGCGTTTCCAAGCAGGTAGTAGTGTTTTCCTGGTATCTTTTAAATCCACGTTTTCGGCTGGAAGGGACAGGTTGGGGGCGGGGGCACGACTCTTGCCAGATGTTGGCATTTGATCGCACCAGTTTAATCCGCCCTCAACCTGTCCGTTTCACGGGGCAAATCCTCCTGTGTGACTGGGGCCTGTATCTGCCTTATTGCTGCATCTCTGCCCCAGCTTTACTGTCCTTTGAATAAGTTGAATGGCTGACAAGCATTCCTTTTTCATAAATAAGAAGATATCATAAAGGAGAGTGGGAACATTCTATATTATTAAATGAGATACTTTAGTTAGGGAACAGTTAAAACCAAAAAAACCAGGAAATTAAAAATACAGAGTACCAACTGCTTATGATATCTTAAATATGATTTGTAGCTGATGTATGAAAAATTGACCTTTCTATTAATTTATCATGTGTCATACGTATTTCATGTTATTAGTTCGTATTAATTTTACATAGTTGTCATTTTCTTTTCAAAAATCCATATTACAAAATATATGAGGCTTTTAGTGTTAGATTGAGTTGACCTTTGCATTTCTATCTCTCTCATAGTTTGAATGCTTCTATGTCAATGGTTTATTGAAGTTGTCTGTTGGAGAGTAGTAAGCCTTAGTTTGCTTCTGTGTGCGTGTGTCCCTTAAGTGCCCTCAAGTTGTTTCTGACCCTATGAATTAATGTCCTCCAAAAGATCCTATTGTTAACAGCCTTGCTCAGGTCTTGCAATCTGAGGGCCATGACTTATTTTATTGAGTCAATCCACCTCATGTTGAGTCTTCCTCTTTTCCTGCTACCTTCAGCTTTTCCTAGTGTTATTGACTTTTCCAGTTGCTCTTGTCTTCTCATAATGTGACCAAAGTATGATAGGCTCAGTTTAGTCATTTTAGCTTCTGGGGAGAGTTCAGGCTTGATTTGATCTATAATCCTTTATTTGTCTTTTTGTCAGTCCATGGTATCTGTAAAACTCTCCTACAACACCACATTTCAAATGAATCTACTTTCTTCCTGTCAGCTTTCTTCATTGTCCAACTTTCTTAGTCTCTTGTTACAGGTATGAAAATAATAATAATAATTTCCATCGTTACTAGGTATTGATGAAATATGTCAATTATGTTTAATTTATGTGAGTGAAAATTGCAATAGATGAAAAAAATGAATGGAAGATGCCATAGTGTTTAAAATAGCTCCATTCTATGATCCTAATATTCTACAATAGTCTATGCAACATCCTGCTATAACAGTAGGTTTCTACCATTATTATAGAAGACATGAACTATTGTTGGATGAAAAACTAGAATCGGCTTCATGTTTTTTCAGTGATTTGATACATTAAAATATCCACCCTGTCTACCCTCAGAATCCTGTTAATTCCTTATGATCTTAAGCTTCAAATACATAGATATCTCTGATGTCTCATGTACAGAAAGCTTAAAGGTCAAAGCTGTAATGTAGCTACTACAGAGCACATGCACAGGTTACTTATTTTCAAGGCTGTGAATTTTTAAAGAATATGTATACTCCTCATGCAGCCTAAAATGATGCAGTATCTCCTACCTCTTACAGCCTAATTTTCCTGCATATGTAGATCAGGTCATAAATCTGCTCACGCAGGAATCTGTTATGTTTAGTGAGCAGAGGAATATATTATATTGCATACAAGGAAATGCCTTTGTGCTTATACATCTTTTCAGGGGTCTTGTTGTAGAAAAAGAGCTGCCGGAGCTCATTAGCATAACTCATTAGCATAACTTATTTGCATATGCCACGCCCCCTGACATCACCGGAAGTGACAGAAGGCCACACCCCCTGACATCACCGGAAGTGTGTCAGAAGGCCCGGCTACTTACCCTCCTGCTTCATCCTCATTCCCAAACGGAATGAGGATCGAAGCAGAGGGCGGGGTAAAGAAGGGGGCGGGGCTTCACCACGTGAGCGCCCCGCCCCCTAGAGGTTCTCTTCCAGAGCTCCGTACCTGAGAGCTCCCCCCCGACTAGAGCCCTGCATCTTTTCACAGAAATGAATGGCATATGCCTATTCATGTGGGACTGTGATTGGGCCTCAGGCCAGAAAGGTATAGGAGCAGTACCATCCTAAGCAGGCCAGTGAAGTCTATGGATTTAGAAAGGTGTAACAGTGTTTAGGATTGTACTGTATTTTTTGCTGAACTCATAATGTATTGCATCATTTTATTATATATATTGTGCATTGCACTTTACAGTTTTTGTTCCTATGAACAACTACTGGTTGTTCCAGCAGTGGAAAATAATGTGCTTTTGTCGCAATTGTTATAGTCATATGTAAGTATTACGGTTTATTTGCAGCCCACCTCCAAATAGCCTCCTTTCTATCACAAGTTCTTTTTTTGTTGTTAGTCTTCACAAAGCATGCAACAGGAGCCTGTCAGTATTCAGGATGTTTTAAAAGTTTTTATTTTATTGTATTTTGACATGCAATTATTAATAAGAATCCTATAATTATTTTAAAAGGAATATTGAAGAAATGCATATTAAATTATATTATTACAGTGAAACTGTGTGGAAAACAACCCAACATTTTCTTTTGTGAATTGTGTTTACAGGGTGCAGCCTTAATTCGAATGCTGGCTAATTTTATGGGTCACTCAGTGTTTCAGATGGGCCTACAAGTATGTAGAAAACATTCTTTCTTTTCTTGTGTGTTTGTGTTAGTGACTGTGTTTTACTGCATATATTTCTGCCAATTTTTGAGGTCACAGCTGTTATATATTTAACAGTGGAATAAATTAGAGTGTGGGAACAGTCCTAAACAGATCTACTCAGAAGTAAATCCAATTTTATCCAATGGTGCTTACTCCCAAGTAAACATTCTTAGGATTGCAGCAGCCTATGCTACTTAACTATGCCAGCAGGTGATGGTGGTATGTGCAATTTTCAGTGTCAGAATTGTGCTTTTTAACTAGGATACATTCTTTGGCTCCATTTACCATATATGATTCCATGTATGATTTACAGACCTTTTTCAGAAATGTGTTGTCCTTCAGTTTCAGGATGACTGCGATTAGATTTTGATTTTGAACAAAACATGAGAATGAACATAGTTTGAATCCAGTGGCACCTTTAAGACCAACAACATTTTATTCTGGGTATAGGCTTTTGTGTGCATGCAGAATAAAATGTTTTTGGTCTTAAAGGTGCCACTGGACTCAAACTTTGTTCTGCTGCTTCAGTCCAACATGGCTACCCCACCTGAATCTATGAGAATGAACACATACATAATCTTTGCAGCAAAGCATGTTTTTCTGGAAACTGTTATACTTTTGATGCTATTTTCCCCCCATCATTGAACCTTTTCTACTTTATTTTTACTCTTGATGAAGTTTCTCTGTTGCCTCAGTCAAGTTTTGAAAACTAATTCTGCCTTTTAAAAGGATTTTAATAACCAGCACATCTGGACGAGAAGTGAAAATTTTTGAATGGCGATAAATTCACTTTGCTCCTTGCTCTTTTCAGCAATAATTTCAAGCAAATTAATGTTCTCAAAACAATTTAAAAGCGTACAAACCACAGCAGAAAAACAATGCAACTCCCTTTATTCCATTGAAACCTGTTGGAGCAAATCAAGTAACAGGCAGCTGTGATTGATGAATTATGTATGATGCAGTCTGTTACTTAGAGGTGTCCTTTAAAGTAAATTGATGTTCACCTGAAATACAATTATGCTAAAATGGAAAGAGCAATCAATCTTATCTGTTCTTAGTAAGCTTTTTCAATCTAAAATTTAAATAAACTACATCTGGGATCAGGTCATATTTTAGCATGTTAGTTTTATCTTCAACCCAATAGACAAACAGGTAAAGTATAAAACGAAAGTTACATAAACATACTGTATGTATTGTGTAAAGATGTATTTAATCTGACAACAAAAAATATTTTATTTCCCTTGAAACTGTATTTCCCTTGAAATTTGATGTGACTTCATTATTGTTTTCAAAGAGAAGTGTGTTATAATTACATGAAAACTTATATGTTATTCCGCCCAATTTTTTGTATTGTATATTCTTATAGGTCTTGTTTTCTAGCCAAACTTCCCAACAGATATTTGTGGAAGTATTGAATGTCTGGAAGGCACAGTAGAAATAGAAAGCTAGTAAATCAGACGATTGCATAGGGGAAAGTTGTGTCCAAATTTCCGTTAAGCTATAAAATTTACTCATTGGATTTGGGCAAGTCAATAATTTGTATCCATTTTCCCTAACCCTAGTCCTATTGCATTATATTATGCAATCTGCCTTGATTCTTATTAAAAAGGCAGGCTATAAACAACGTTAATAAATACATTTAATCTGTGCAGTGCAATTTGGCATTGGATCTAACTGAATACAGATCGTTATTGTGAGGACAGAATGTGTACACCACACTGAATTCCTTGAGAAATGAGCGGGATGCGATTGCAATTTAATGAATTAGAAATAGACAAGCAGGGACCTGCAAGGAACTTGCAGGACTAGGGCTAGGGGACTAGTGGGAGCAATGTTCAGGGGGACAGAGAGCAAGGCTAGGACTGGGTGCCAGAGGGAACAATGTTGGGAGCCGCTCTGGACCTGGGGGGCACAATGGTGGGGGAGGCAGAGAACTTGCCCTGGAGGGGCAGCAGCAATAGGAACCACACAGGTAGAGACAGCAGCAACAGTGGGGGGTAGGGAACTTCAGTGCTCTGCTCACCTGACATTCTGCTTGTCTGACTGTTTTCCTCCTGTGTCGGTGTCTTCCCTGGACTGAGTTGAGACAAGAGATAACAGCCTTCTGGGCTGGCCTTCTTGCTTGTATCTGGCTGTAAGGAGGATGCCTGAAGCCCAGCAATGGGTGGCTTATCACCACAGCAGCTCAGCGGGGGATCTTTCAGGGCCCAGTTTCACTGTCTTGGCCTCACATCAGCCTCATCCCAGCTTTCTTTCTAGGGTGTTTCCTGACCCATTGGCCCTGCCCCGTCACTGCCAGCTCCCTTGTGGAGGCCAGTGTCAGCCTCTTGTGACCTGGCATAGTGATAGCCACTGAGGGCAACTCAGCTTTTGCTTCATCCGGGCCTCTTGTGACTAAGTGAGAGAAGGTCACCTGGCATTGGTGGCTGCCCAACTGTGGTGGAGGCTGTGAGAGGCATCCTGACATTGATGGTGCTGTGGCCAGTCCCACAGGACCCATTGGATTATGAGAGGACAGGGCAGAGATGCATTTGCCCCCATACAGCACTGCTGCAGCTGGCTCCCCCAGCCACTGTGCCACCACATCACAGGCTGGTGAGGAGAGAGGGAGATTGTGGGGTTCTAGCCAGGTGCTGTGAGAGTAAGATTGTGTGAGGGATTAACACCCCCTGCATCTATTTTTGGTAAGTTTTTAGATCTTTCTGCAAACCTGGGGGATCCCCCAAGTTTTCAGAAAAACCTCCTGTCTCTCCACTTGGCTCTGATCCATGGATTTAAGTATCTGCAGATGGAGCCAAGTTGAGAATTAGATATATTGATACTCCCCTTTTTTTATATGCATGTCTCTCTCCTCCCATAAAAATGCATATTCACATCAGAAGTTCAAACTAGGCCTTCCTCTCTCTTGGTCTACCTCTAAGCATGATGTGTGAGAATGTGTAAAAATCACCATGTTAAGATTTATGCCAGTGCTTGTCTTGCTGTGCTTAATTTTGGGCATCTTGAAGTGGCCATCAAAATAATTTCGCAGAGGAATATTCAGAGAGAGGTGGCAACGAGTGGAAAGGGATGCTTAATGAGTTTTTCAGTTTGTTTTTTTATTTTAAGAAAGAACAAATACTGTGTTACTTTGGCTTCCAGTTTATATGTACAAACAAAGTACACTGTAAACATGCTTAGGATGATTGTTTTTAAAAGGTGCCTTCTGTCATTTCAAGTCATTTTATGATGTGTTTACTATGAGTACATTTGCATTCATCTTGTGCTTGATTTGATTATTCTTAGACCAATGTGTATTTCTGTGAGTTTGTCTACTTTACATTTGCCATTTGGCAGCTCATTGATTATACAGATCTGTATCCTTTTGAACTTCAGTTGCTGCTGTATTTGTGTTCATCACTCACTTTGATTTAGTGCATCATCAGCAGTTTGCATTCATTTACTGCAGGATCTCCTGTCTCTGTGATAAATTAGCATCTTTTGCACTGTAGGTTGTACAGTATACATCACACCAAGGACCTTTTATCCACTCCACTAGACAGACATTTAGGAGTCCTGGTACTGAAAGGCCCTTTAAACATTATCTTGCTTGCTTGGGAGCCACGTTTTTCATTAACAGCTCCTGCATGGCTATTGTGATTGACCCAATTACATGGGTGGGATTGATCACAGAGTTCTTCCCCCACTGACATTCAGTTCCATATTTGGGACTAGATGTGTGCAATTATTTTTACCAGTATTTTTTAGTTCGGTTTATTGTCCTGAAAAAAGTTTTGGGATTCCTGAAAAATCCCTGATTCAAATACTGATATGGTATTCAGATCTGGGGTGTTCCAGAAATCCCAAAATATTTTGAATCCAATAAACCCAAACTGGAAAATGCCAGTAAAAGAACACCAGCCTGATCCTGGGGCTGCCTTGGTTTCCCCTGCAGCCTGGTTTAAACTGAACTGCAAGAGGTCCTGGTTGGGCTGCCATCTCCTTCCATTTGGTTTAAACCAGGAGGCAGAAGAAGGTAGTGCAAAGCTGTTCCTGCAGGAAGTGGTGGCTTCCCTGCAGGCACATCAATCCCAGCTGGGCTGCTTTCTCCTGCCACCCAGTTTAGACCAGGTGGCAGGATAAGGCAGAGCAAAGTTGTCCCTGCAGGGAACTATCAGCTCCCCACAGGCATAGCGATTTTGACTGGGCTACCCTCTCCTCCCACCCAGTTTAAACCAGGCATCAGGAGAAGGCAACACAGAGCTGCGATGGTGGGGAGCTCTCTACTCCTCGGCTGCTAGAGAAGCCAGGCACAGCCAAGGCGGCAGGGAGCTCTCAGCTCCCCACCATCCTGGCTGATCCTTGGGCTGAGTTCTGCAGGCTCTTTAAACTTTAAAGGAACTTTATAAGCATATCCAGTAATCAGCAAAGAGGCAGAAGCAATTTGCTCCCACCTCCCTGCTGTTTTTAGATCTACCTCAAATCCCCAAATATATCCAGGATTTTCTTGGGATCCCCCCCCCCAGTTTTCTCAAGAAAACCCAGATACATGTGAGAAGCCATACAAACTGAAGGGGGGGCTTTTTTTCAAGCACAGCACAATCAGTTCTGTGTACAGAATGTCCAGCAGAACCCAGTGCTACTGTGGCACTGCAAGCTTGAAAGGACTGATCTCAAAGCACAGTGTCACAAGAAATCCAAGCTGTGGGGGGGTGCAAGCCCAGCACAACCAGTTACAATGTGCAGAATGCCCAGCAGAACCTAGTGCTGCTGGCATTGCAAGCTTAAAGGAACTGCTTTCAAAGCAGTCACAACAAATCCAAGTAGGGGGGATTTTGCAAGCTCTGTGCAAGAAAATGGGAAGGGAGCACAATGAAATGCTGATAAAGGGAAGCGACCCTCTTGAAACTGACAAGACTAGTTTGAAACTGACAAGAATGTTTCCAAAGCTGGAGAATTCCTCCCGGTTGCTTTGAAGTTTGGTAAGCATGTTGTTTGAGTGGAAACAGCCTAGTTAGAAATGTATCGACTCACAAACCAGCTCAAACCTGCATGAACTGCTTGAAAGATGGTAGAAAATTCATGCCGGTTGACCTGCCACAAACTTCCGTTCACAAACCACAAACTGGCCAAGATTAATCACAAAAAGGTGTTTTTCACAGTTTCTGGAACTGTCTGCTGCTGCTCCTCCCCCTCGTTTCCCCAAATCTTGGACTTTAACTCTCCTGGTTAGAAGGCTGAGCCTTGTTCTCACAGCAGCAGTGGTGTGTCACTTCCACTGGCTTTCTGGCCACAATTGGGTTTTTATCTTTGAAGATATCTGATGCTGGCTTCTTTAGCTGAAGTAACTTCATACTGAAAAGCAAGTTTTTGTTTTTTTAGGATCTCCAGGAAGGGCTTCAACCAGTTTATAATACTATTGATTGAGGATTTTAAAACATTTTTGCCATGTTCCCATTCAGATATATTCACCCCAGTCCTGTACATGTTACTGAGACATAAATTCCATTGAGATGTAATCCAAGGTACATAATAATAGGATTGAAATCAATGATTCCAAAGGCTCTGAAGGTCATGATGATGAAAACCTGCTGTTACATTAAATAGCGCTGTCAGTTATCTATCCTTATACTTCGCTGGATCAGGGCACTGGCAGGCATAGTTTCTTGTGGTCTGTCCCTGTGTGTTGATATGTTGCCTACATCCATCTCCTAAGAGTAGTCAGGTGTATAAAAGTCTCATTTATATAGATCATGCAGTTAAGTGAAACCCCAACAAAAATGAAATTGACATCTTGATTTCTTTCCCTTCTTGAAATTGGTTGCTTCAGGATTTCAAAGCATTCAATGACATCCCAGTATTTTTTCCACCCTGTGTTGTAATCCCTTACATTAATAGGGTTTTGACTTTTGAAGGAAGACAGTGACTAAAGGCCCTATTGTGTACACACCCCTATTGAAGTCATTTAAGCTAACATACAGTTATACCGTAAACAGGATCAGGCTCCACATTAAATCTGATACCTCAACACTTCAGTCATTATTTAATTTCTTTTTCTTTAAAACATTTGTTACAGAGTTGAATAGCTGAATACTATTGACACAAAAGTCAATGCATCTTTTTTAAAAACTTGATTGTGCTTCGGAGCAAGCATGCCTGATAAAATATTGAGATACCCAGTGGCTTTTTTCAGGTATCTAGTAATGCTTGTAACTGATGAAATAATTTAATAACAAATACTGCATGTGCTGCATGGAAGGTTTTCATCACTTCAATAAAAATATTAGAAAATCATTTTACCACTCTGTTTCCATGAGCTATAACCATTATGAGATAAGGAATATAATCTTTCAGTTGTAGCTCAGCTGTTACTTTATTTATCCCATAGCTACAATGTAATGTATGCCAGGCATCTACCATTTTCTTGTAGTCTGTTTGACCCCAAAGGGAAACTCATGTTTCTCTATGTTCTTTAGGTTTTTTAAAAAACTGGAGATTTATGGCTACTAGTTTATATACATCTCAAGTGTTAGTATCTGGACTCCAACATGCAGATCTGAGATGTACACAGCATGTGCCTCAAACAGGTTTTGGATATGACTTATAGAAGTTTCAGCTGCATTAAAGACCACATTACTTTTAGGCATTTTTACACACCCTCCTATGTAAGCTTATTTTATGTGTCAAGGCAAATTATTAAAATGCTGCCCAAACCAGATATTGTCTATTTCTCACTAAGCCTGCCTTGATTTTCCTTGTTTTTTTCCTCTGATTTCCTCCCATTTCCTGAATTGGTGGGCCCAACTATGATCTTTTCCACACACTCATGTTACTCTTGATTTTCTTGGGAGCCAATCCACAAGCAGGGTTCTTCTGCATGTGTGCCCTCTCTGTGCATTTTCATAGTTGGGGTTTATTTTCAATTTATTTCCTTCCTCATGTGTCTTATACAATGAGGATTTCCAAGGGAGAGTGCTGTCTTCATTGTGTTGTTATTGATGTTGTCACAGCACCCCTTTATTTTTTAAAAAAGGCCCTAAAACATTGATATATATCACTGTTGTGTTGTAATGATCATTTAAGCAGATTCTTTGGATTCCCAGCTTTCATTTTTTAAAAAGTAAGTCTCTAGCTGCTTTCCTCACAGAGATATAAGGAAAAAGGTGTATTTCTGCAAGTCAAGGAACTAGAGACTTACTTTAAAATAATGAAAACTAGGAATCAAGAGAACCTGCTTAAACTGTCATTACAATACCACAACAATATATCAATATTTTAGATCCTTAAAAAAAACAACCCAAAAAACCCACTCATCTCCAAGGGAGAGAGAGAGTAGTTTGACAATAGCAGCAGTCCAAACACTGAAAAGTGGGCCAGAGGTACATCGGACAAAGAAAACCAATAGAAACATTATACACTAGGAAAAAGACAGCTCAAAATTGGCTTCCAGAAAAAAGATTGTGGTGGAAATGGTCTCAAAAGAGCCAGAGAAAATTGGGGGGGGGGAATGAAATGAAAGCTAAAGGCAGAAAAAATGCATGCAGAAACAGGGGGATAAACTGAAGCAGTATGGGACCAGAAATGACGATTAAAAAAATATGCAGAAAAGAGCTATATAATAGAAGATGTCTGCCTTGGAATTCTGGGAGTGTTTGAACCTGTGGCTTAAAGAATGCAGACAATAGGGCAAAGGGGCATAGCTAAATAAAAGTTTCTCATTGAAGGTGACCCTGACACTGCTGCTATATGACTGAGCTAAATCAATACTGACACAATTAACAAGTACTGTTGCAGTGCTTCTAGAATATGTCTCTGGAAGAATGTTACAGGGATTTGTAAAACATCAATATTTTTCCTAAGTTTCAAAATTTGCTTTATAGGAAGGGAAACAGAAAGAGCACCAAGACGTCACTAAATGGGTATTTTTGAATTCCATGAAATACCCTATTTTCTCTGTTAATAGACATAGTTCAAATGCATAGCAGCACTAGAAAATCCATCAAACAACATTTTTTTCTCAAAGCAGATTTAACATTCCAGCAGGTACCTTGCAGCTTAATAGGCACCATCAGACCATGTTCAGCTCTGACTCTCCATCCCCCTAACATTTCCCTTTAGATTTCAAATGCAGATTACTTTACAGTCACACTACAGTTGTCTCTGTCATATTTAAAGCTAGCTGTGCTTTCATTCTTTCTAACACACTGTTAGTTAATGGGGACTTTCAGTATGACTAGAGAAAGAGCCCTTTGCACACATTCATAAAGCTCTTTCTGGGAAAGAGACATGAGCATCTTGTTTGTAGCTTCACACTTCTGGGCTATCCAGGTCAGGGCTTGTACTTCAGTATTACATAGATATTCTCAGAGTTCTCTGACTGATCAACTTCAGCTTTTAAAAATAATTTTACTTATGCTTGTTTAGTCCATGAAATTCATGCATAAGTAAATATGAAATCCTGCCATCACAAAGACATTATTGCTTCATTTTTTGTTGATTTTTCTTTGCCTGACTACAATATGGAGTGGCAGGAGGGATTCATGAGACATGACGTTTGACCTATCAGGCTGAATGTATATGAGCAGCCATGAGCAGTGGCAGTAGAGGCTCAGTAAGTCTCCTGTTTTTTGTTTTCTTTTGTGCTTCCAGTCTACAACATCCAGAAAGGGAGTTGTACAAAATACATGACTGGGGATATGTTTGGCTTGGTGGTCACAGGTTGTTGTAGGCCTGTAATAAACAAGCATCTCATTAAAATACTTGATAATGAAAACTTTAAACTTCTCAAACTTTGCTTACTTCAGATCTCGTAGCCTTGTTTTCTAAGTCTTCTCTGGCTCTGCATTCAGCTCCAGTTAGACTGGGCTTTTCTGCACCCATCTATTTCACGCTTTCACTTTCTGTGTGTGTCAGGTCTTTTTGGAGTTTCTGCATACTTTTATGGTGACTTCAGAGTCAGTACAGTGTTGCCCTGGGGTATCCAAAAGTGCTTTTGTGGTGGACTTAAAGACTGATGCGCTTCCAAGTTGGAGGTAATGCTATGCAGACATCTTACCTTGGACTATGCGACACCACCCATGTCTCTGGCCATTTCCACCCCTCCTTTCTTCTGTCACTTCTCCCACAGGTTTGATTTTTCCCACTCTGCTCCCTCTTGGCTGGCAGCAGAGAGAAAAAAAAGACTGGGTGTTATGTACGTGGACCGCCACCAGGGGTCCGCGGAACAGGCCAGAGCTTGGATCCTAGAACAATAGAAACTTCGGACCCTGGATCCCCCAGCCCCAACCAATAACCACCTTGGCGGGACATTCAAACCCTCCAATGGGAATGGGGGGTTGCTGGGTGGATATGTATATAGTTGGCCCTGTTGGCCGTTTCTAGTTAGTCTTGTTTGTGTGAAGTACAATAAACGTGTGCTACAGTATGTCATCGTCCGAGTCCTCCATGCGGTGAACCCAGTACTTTTCACTGGGCTTCTCCCCTCATTTGCATATTGGACCCTAAGGATCTTTCCCAATGCCAATCTGCAGCCCAGGGAGGTCTTTCATGAGTTTGATGCTTCTAGCTTGTGGGGAGGGGACATTTGACACACTCTTCCCCCCATTTTGCACATTGGAGCCTAGGGAGGGATCTTTTCACCCTTCCACAAAGCCAATCTGCACACAACTTGGAGGGGCAGGTAGAGGGGCAGCCTGGGGAGGTCCTCTGGGCTTTTGATGCTTCTAGCTTGTGGGGGGGGGTTGACACAGTCTTCCCCCCATTTTGCACATTGGAGCCTAGGGAGGGATCTTTTCGCCCTTCCCTAAAGCCAATCTGCACACAACTTGGAGGGGGCTGTATTAAAAGGAATAACAGCATTGCCCATTGGAAACATTTTTTTTTAAAAAATAAATAAATTAAAACCCTTGGGATGCTATCCCTCCTAATGGACCAGCCAGCCAGCCACTGAGCTTGCATCCATGGGTCGTGCATGCCTGGAGTAGCCCAGCGGCAGCTAGCCAAAAGGGGTGGGAGAGTGGGGAGGAAAGGAGAGAAAGGGGGTGCAGTGTGCCCCATCCCTTGCTCACACACTTGGCCAAGCAGAATGCATAATATAATACACAAAAATAAACGGGGAAAAATAGTGCAGAGGGCAAGGACACAAAATACGAAGTTAACCTTAAAGGCTCGACTGTTAAGATTCTCCAGAGTAAGCTACAGTGGGCTGTTAGTGCAGAAAGGGCCACCGATCCGCCAGCGGAAGAGAAGGAGCAATGGTAGAAACCATACTGTCAAGGAACATTCCCATTTTTGAGAATGTGTTGAATCATATCCTTTCTTTGCCGGTTCTGTTTTATTTTTTGCCTATCAGGAAGAATGGGTAAAGGTAAAGGTTTTCCTTGCTCGAAAGCCAGTCGAATCCGACTCTTGCGGTGCTCATCTTGATTTCCAAGCCAAAGAGCCCGTGCTGTCCGAAGATGTTTCCGTGGTGACTAAATGCTGTTACCTTCCCACCGAAGTGGTACCTATTTATCTACTTCCAATTTCTTGCTTTTGAACTGCTAGGTTGGCAGGAGCTGGAACCAGAGACGGGAGCTCACTCCATCATGCGGCACCCGGGTCTCAAACTGCTGAACTACCGACCTTCCAGCCTGCAGTTCAGTGCCTTAACCACTTGAGCCACTGCAGCTCCACCCTCAGGAAACATAGGAGATAGCAATATCACAAGCCAGAATGTGACAAATGCAAATTAGACCAGAGGTACACATGTCCAAAACTGTTAAAGAAATGCATCTTAGGAAATGATTCAGATGAAGTGGTCCAAGTGAGCTGTGCTGAGTGAATGAACAAGGAGGACAGAAAAAGAGCAGAGGGCTTGTGAGGTGCAAAGAAACCAAATGGAATGAGATTCTAACAGTGTAGTCCAGTAATGTTGGCTTCATTCAGGTGCCATGAAAACTGAGGATCACAGTTTTCCATTTAAGACTTTGAGACATTATATGTTTCTCTCTACCGTTTACTGTGCCTAAGGCAATGTGGGAAGGAATTTAAAAACAGTCTAATACTGATTTTAAATGGGCCATGTTTAAATCATTGACGTTTTAAAAATATTGACAGATGTGGTTATGAGAAATCAGACTGTACGTCTATATGATTTCAAATTACTCTAAATTACATTGGGGAGAGGGAGAGAACAAAGAGCCACAAATTATACTAATTTGTTGTATCAGTGTTGGCTCTGGAAGGAATTATACTAGTATAATTTCTCTTGGCTAGTACTTGAAGCTGCTTGTTTGCAAATAATGATTTAATTGCACATATGCTACATTGGTAGCAGATTTTTATTGCTTTTAATTGCACTTACTGTTGAATTTGAAACAAGTGATTGTTAAAAAAGACCTGAAACTAGTGTTCTTAAGTGTTGTATTAGAAGCTTCTTAATGGTGACACAAACATTTGCATGTAAAGCCTGGGCCGTGGCACAGTGGTAGAACATCTGCTTGGCATTCAGAAGGTTTAATCCCTGGCGCCTCCAGTTCAAAGGACCAGGCAGCAGGCAATGTGGAAGACCTCTGGAGAGCCTCTGGCCAGTCTGAATAGACAATATTGACTTCAATGGACCAAAAGTCTGATTCCGTATAAGACAGCTTCATGTGTTCAACCCCACATCAGTCCAGGTGTTGGTAATGTTTATTTGGCTTGCCCTATGTGCTTGTTATACCTGTACCACTGGAACAGGAATTCCTCATCATCAACATTTATTACAATCAGAGATCGGCCAAGCAGTTTACCAGTGCAGTTTATGTAGAAGTATAACATTTATATACAAAGGTTGAAATTCATAACCTTATAACTTATTATAGAGGAAAAGCTTGGACTATCTGTTTTCATATGGCCAAAGCCTCAGCACAGAATTTGGTTACTTATGTAGTTTCATTAGATCGGTCACCAAGAAGAAAATACGTATAGAATTTATCGGATCTTCCTGGGAACTTAGATAGAACAGGGGTGAGATATGTAGAATGAATGACCTTGTATAACAATACATGTTCCATAGTTTTGACTGTGTTCATTTGGCAATAACACAGATGTTGGGAGAAGGGAATGTGTAAATGTCCCCTCCAGTAGTGCTGAGAGCATGCAATTAATGCCAAGGTGGAAGCTTTGGGGTATATGGGGAATTCTAGAGTGTAAAGATAGTTTGCTGGCACAGAGCTTAGGCTATGATTTCCTACCTCTGGATAAAGGTGGAAACAGGAATTTTTCCAACACTGTCTGAACTGTTGTTGTAAAGCAACTTCCTTGTTTGGGGAAGAATTTTTGTTGGTGGTGGTGGTTTTCTGGGACCTCTTCTTCATATGTCCTTAAAGCATATAATTTGGTTGTGTTCCTCTACTATTTTCCGTGGGTTTGGCTATATCTGCCTGTTTGCATATCCATGAGATCTAGAAGCCGAATAATTTTTTGCTTTGTCATAGGATGGATTCTGAAGACCACACTGATGATAGCATTTTATCATGTTGTATCATGGTCTTTTGAAACTTCCATTACATGATTGCTCACCTTGCAACTGATATCTAAGCCTCTATGGGTAGTTGATACCAGTGGAAATACAAGTCTTATAGTATGTGTCATCCCAGTGGGTAGGTAGCAAGTTAAGCCAAACATTTTAGAGGTTTGTTTCACCATATGTACAAGAAATATAATTGTGCATCATTTCACAAAAGTGTTGTTTAATATACAGAGAGTCTTGCTTACTCATTAAATATTTAATAAAATAACTTCCATAGCCTAACACTGCGGAATTATTTTCTTAATTGACTCAAACTTTGCCTCCTTTCTTTGAGTTGCTTTTCCATAGCACCTGTCTTCCAGACACTCACCACATATTCATGGGAAGCACCCTACATCCTTCTCATGATTCCATTTTGCTAACATTAGCAATGTTGTTACATGTGTTGGATCTGAAGTTGCTGCTTTTAATGCCTACTGAAGGATTGTTCTACATTTTGTGATCAAGAAAAGTGAAACTAAATCCAAACATGTTCTTCCATGTATGCAAACTGTTGTAAAAAGTTGTGACAAGTTGAGAGCCAAGGTTAAAACCTGTTGCCATGGTAATGGAGCAAGAACTCTGAATTTTCAATAAAAGCCATAATAAGAAGGGGGGGGTCTGTGTGAGACATGCTTGACCATGCTTATACTTCCATTCTAATATACTAAATTTTAGAAATGTAGGTTTTCTTGAACCCAGTTAATTATGTTGGATAATGTAGCTAGACCCATTTCATATAGCATGTTCAGAAAACCAAGGGTTTACTGAGGCTATGCTCTTATTCCTGATTACTGCATCTCCACAATATGTGTCAAAGAAGCATAAGAACTGCTATAGAATCTGTTAGAACACTGTGTGAAATCTTGCACAAGCTCTTTGCCTAACCATACTTTGAGTTCTTTCACTTCTTCTCACCGAATCCTGGTCCATGGATCCAGTGACAGTAGATAGATATTTACTATTAAAATAACCCTCTACTGTTTTCCAGAATTTCTTAATTACTGGGCACATGAACAATTTATGTGTAAAATCTGCATTTTTTTTACTTTTTCCAAAGAATTTCTACTATTTTACTTCTTTATTTTGGTTGAAATTTTTCAAATTACAGCAAATTTCTGAACTAATAACATTCAATCAGTGAATTCCTGGTTCATAAACAATAAAAATACCTCTAAATGTTGATGTTTCACTAAAGATCTGTTCCAGGGAGAACTTGCACCACGTAAAAAGTCTTGGGCTCTCCCATCCCCTGTGACATCTCTTTACCAGGAGGAGAAAGTCACATCTGATCCAAACTGTACTATATTTTATCCTTCACCTCCCAAGCCTAGGGAAAAATGGCCACAAATTTACTATGTCCAGTATAGATAAACAGTGTATGGCCTGTACCAGGTCATTGACTGTAATTGAGTGAATTTGAATAACTGCTGGCCACGCCCTCTGGGTGAGGCTTTTTGTTCAAGGCAGCCCCTCGCCAGAGGCATGAGCTGAAGGGCAAGAGCCAAAGGGCTCTTGGCCTGTGGCTCGTAGCCTAGAGACTCTGTAAGAAGCCCGGGAAGAGCCAGAAAGCCAGGGCCCTAATCTCCTTGGTTTCCCAGTAAGGTAAGTAGACTTCTACAAGGAGAACCAAATAATTACAAAGGGTTTTAAAAGGGTGATTATATATAATTATTATTTAAAAAGCAATTATGAAGCCAGAATGCCAGCAGGATGTTGGGAGCTATCCAGTGTTTTGAACAGAGTGTCACATGTATGACAATCTGCCCACTAGACAGAAGTCTTGGGTGTGTGTCCGGTGCAAGGAGCTCCTGGTTCTTAGGGAACAAGTTTGCTCCCTTAAGGACAAGCTGGCTGACCTGGAGAAGCAGAGAAAGTCAGTTAGGTGCATGGAGAAGAGTCTCGGGGACTTGTTAGATATGTCCCACTCTGAAAATGGCAGCCCCGCCGCTGTCAGGGAGCATGAGGGTCAAGAAGAAACAGGGCACCGTGCTGCAGATAAGGGGAATGTGCTCTCAGAAGGGACCTCTGATTCAGCTGGTGAACGGGTATCCTTTCACACCAAGGGGCCATCCCTTGACAGGGAGGGAGGGGGGCTCTTGGTAGATGGTGATTCGATCCTTAGGCAGGTAGACAGCTGGGTGGTGAACCCGCGTACTGACTGTATGGTGACTTACCTGCCAGGTGCGAAGGTAGCAGACATTGCGCGTGTTCTAAATAGGCTGGTAGATAGTGCTGGGGAGGAGCAAGTGGCCGTGGTACATGTTGGCACCAACGATGTGGGGAAATGCAGTTATGAGGCCCTGGAGGAAAAATATAGGCTGCTAGGCAGGAGATTCAAGGCCAGGACCTCCAAGGTAGCCTTCTCAGAAGTGCTACCTGTTCCATGCGCAGGGCTGGAGAAACAGGCACCGATCAGGAGTCTCAGTGTGTGGATGAGACGATGGTGTAGGGGGGAAGGGTTCAAATTTGTTAGGCACTGGGATGCTTTTTGGAACAAGAGGGAACTGTACAAAAGGGACGGTCTCCACTTGTCCTGAGAAGGAACCAGGCTGCTGGCGCTTAAAATCAAAAAGGTGGCAGAGCAGTTTTTAAACTGAATATTGGGGGAAAGCCGACAGGAGATGAAAAGTCTCTGGTTCGGGATGGCTCATCTCAAAGAGACGAAGGGGTAGCTGTTACTTTTCTACAAGGAAATGGATTAGAATTGTCCACTGAGCCTGTGGCTAAAGATATGGACTGCCTGGCAAGGTCTTGAGGCATCAAGAGGAAGGTTGTGGGCTTAACATGCATGGGAAACTATAGCTGTTTATACACAAATGCTAGAAGTGTCCGAGGTAAAATCGGGGAGTTGGAATGCTTGGTGTTGGGGGGGGGAATAGACATTGTGGGTATTTCAGAAATTTGGTGGGATGGAGAAAACCAGTGGGATACAGTGATTCCTGGTTATAAATTACATTGGAAGGATGGTGGGGAAGTGTTGGAGGTGGGGTGGCTCTGTATGTCGCAGAGGGTATACAGACTGAGAGGATAATAGAATTGGATTCGCTTCTGGAAATGCTATGGGTTGAAATAGTGGGCCCAAAAGGAAGCTTAACACTGGGAGTTTGTTATTTCTGACCAAAACAAAACATAGATGAGGATTATAAAATGATGAATGTATTAAATATAGCAGCTAGACGAAAAAACTGTGTTGTAATAGGTTATTTTAACTACCCACACATTGATTGGGTCGATATGTGTTCCAAGTCAGAAAAAAGAGACTGAGTTTCTAGACACTCTCAATGACTGTGCTATGGAACAGATGGTCACAGAACCTACCAGGGGAGAGGCGATCCTGGATTTGGTCCTAAGTTACGCCCAAGACCTGGTGAGAGATGTAAAAGTGATTGCACCGCTTGGGAACAGTGGCCATAATGTTATTGAGTTTAACATTTGTATAAATAGGGAGTTGCCCAAAAAGACTGACACAACCAGTTTAAACTTTAAAAGGGGTAACTTCTCCGATATGAGGGGACATGTGAGGAAGAAACTGAAAGGAAAGTAGAAAGGGTCAAAACGATTGGGGAAGCTTGGAGACTATTTAAAACTACAATCCTAGAAGCTCAGAAAAATATATATACCACAGGTAACAAAAGGCACAAATAGGTATAGAAAAAAGCCTGTATGTTTAACAAACAAAGTAATGGAAGCTGTGAAAGGTAAGAAGGATTCCTTTAAGCGGTGGAAAGCTAGTCTCAGTGAGGTTGATAAAAGGGAACACAAGCTGTAGCAAATAAAATGCAAGTCTGTGATCAGGCAGGCAAAAAGGAAATATGAGGAGCATATAGCAATAAACATAAAGACCAACAATAAAACTTTCTTCAAATACATTAGAATCAGGAAACCAGCCAGGGAGGCAGTGGGGCCTTTAGATGACCATGGGCTAAAAGGAGTACTGAAGGATGATAGGGAAGTGGCTGAGAAGCTAAATGCATTTTTTGCATCTGTCTTCACTGTGGAAGATGAGAAGTGCTTGCTCACTCCAGAACCACTGATTTTGGGAGGGGAGTTAAAAGACCTGAGTCGGATTGAGGTGATGAGAGAGGAGGTCCTATGAATGATAAACAACTTAAAAACTAATAAATCACCAGGCTCGGATGGCATACATCCGAGAGTTCTGAAAGAACTCAAATATGAACTTGTGGATCTCCTGACAAAAATAAGTAACTTTTCATTAAAATCTTCCTCCATTCCTGAGGACCAGAAGGTAGCTAATGTCACTTCCATCTTTTAAAAGGGTTCCAGAGAAGATCTGGGAAATTACAGACCAGTCAGTTTGATGTCAATACCGGGTAAGTTGGTGGAAACTGTTATTAAGGAAAGAATTAGTAGGCACATTGATGAACAAAACCTATTGAGGCAGACTCAGCATGGGTTCTGTAAGGGAAGATCTTGTCTCACTAACCTGTTAGTTTTTTTTGAGGGAGTGAACAAATATGTGGAAAAGGGGGACGCAATAGATGTTGTGTACCTTGACTTCCAGAAAGCTTTTGATAAACTTCCTCAGAGAGTGAGTATAAATGGGCAATTTTCTAAGTGGAGGGTGGTAAGCAGTGGGGTACTACAGGGATCAGTACTCAGTCTCATGCTTTTTAATTTGTTTATTAAAGATTTGGAGTTGAGAGTAAGCAGTGAAGTGGGTAAATTTGCAGATGACATGAAGTTGTTCAGAGTGGTAAGAACCAGGGAGGATTGTGAGGCACTCCAAAAGGATCTGTCGAGGATGAGCAAGTGGGCGTCAACGTGGCAAATGGGGTTCAGTGTGACCAAATGCAAAGTGATGCACATTGGACCCAAAATCCTAACTATACATATACGTTGATGGGGTCTGAACTGGCAGAGACTGACCAAGATAGAGATCTTGGAGTCGTAGTAGATAACTCACTGAAAATATCAAGACAGTGTGCGACTGCAATAAAAAAGGCCAACGGGATTATTAGGAAGGGAATTGAAAAAAGATCAGCCAGTATCATAATGTGGCTGTATAAATCAATGGTGCAACCTCATTTGAAGTACTGTGTACAGTGCTGGTCACCACACCTCAAAAAGGCTATTATAGCATTGGAAAAAGTGCAGAAAAAGGCAAGTAGAATGATAAAAGGGTTGGAACACTTTCCCTATGAAGAAAGGTTGAAGCGCTTGGTGCTCTTTAGCTTGGAGAAACGATGGCTGAGGGGTGACATGGTCGAGGTTTATAAGATAGAGCAGGTCGAGAAAAAAAGTATTTCCCTTTTGAGCAGTTTCATAGTATCTCTCTTATATATATTTGCCGAATGGTAGTGGCTTCTGGCCTATGGGGTGGTGAGATTGCATGCGCTCCCTCAGCCACTGGCCCGCCAGCTACCAGTCAAGACTACTGGTGTGCCACTGGCCGGGTGTGCTCCTCTTCTCCGCCCACTTCCCTGTCAGGCACTGTTCTCTGTCAGAAGCTCTGTGTCTCCCAAGGAACACAGTTCTCTTGCTTAGCTCCTGAGTGTGGGACAAAGGTTTCCCTCAGTGGCTGTTGTGAGGACTCATAGGGTTGCCTGCTCCAGGTAAGGAAGCCAGTTTAAGGAAGCCAGAGTTTGGGGAAGGGAGAGGGGAGGCCTCAGCTGAATAGAATGCCATAGCGGCCACTGGCCAAAGCATTCTAACTTCTCCCTCAGTGGCTGTTGGTAGGCAACCAAGCTTGGTTCTGCCAGTAAATATAGAAAGGAACAAAACCCTTTCTACGGCTCTGTGAAAAACTCATTGGGCCCAGTCCTGACTAGGGTTGCCAGTTCCAGGCTTGGAAATTCCTGCTTAGTTCTCCCCCCCCCCCCCAAGCGCTGGTCTCCACAGGATCCACCCTCAAATCTCCAGGTATTTCCCTACTCAGAGCTGGGAAGCCTACTTTCCCCTCAGTGCCTGTCAGTAAAAGGGTTTCTGTCAGTAAAAGGGGAGCGGTGGCACATTGGGTCTTAACATCTGGACTGTGTTGGTTCAAGCCCCACGCTGGTGTGAGCAGCCAGCCTGTTGTCCCCAGCTCATCGTCCACCCAGCGATTCTAAAGCTTCGGCGAGTAGATAAAATGGGAACCACTCCTTAGAGAAGGTGGGCACGCCAATTTCCCTTGTGGGAGGGTGTTAGCTGAAGGTCGGACGTCCTGGTCGAGGCTTGGAAGGCGAAATAGCTTCTCGGCTACGAAAGAATCCCTGCAATGGATGTTCCGGCCAGGCGGTGGCAGTGTGGCGATTGACATACGGGTCCTGAAGCCTGGCCA
>NW_015169791.1:785055-798026 GCF_001447785.1 Gekko japonicus
TTGATGCTTGGCTGGGAAGGAGATAGGGTTGCCAACTCCAGGTAGGGGCTGCAGGTGGGGGGAGATAGAAAGCTGAACAGTGAGGAGGAATGAAGGTAGATTGATGCTTGGCTGGGAAGCAGATAGGGTTGCCAACTCCAGGTAGAGGCTGCAGGTGGGGGGAGATGGAAAGCTGAACAGTAAGGGGGAAATGAAGGTAGTTTGATGCTTGGCTGGGAAAGAGAAAGAGTTGCCAACTCCAGGTAGAGGCTGCAGTTGGGGAGATGGAAAGCTGAACAGTGAAGGGAAATGAAGGTAGATTGATGCTTGGCTGGGAAGGAGATAGGGTTGCCAACTTCAGGTAGAGGCTGCGGGTGGGGGGAGATGGAAAGCTGAACAGTGTGAGGGGAAATGAAGGTAGATTGATGCTTGGCTGGGAAGGAAATAGGGTTGCCAACTCCAGGTGGAAAATTCCTGGAGATTTGAGGGATGGAGCCTGGAAAGGGTGAGGTTTGAGGAGGGATGGGACCTCAGACAGGTACAGTGTCATAGACTCTGCCCTTCAAACCAGCCATTCCCTCATGGGGAACCACTGTTGCCAAAATCTAGCCAAGGGTTGGAGATCACTCAGAATTCCAACTGGTCTCCAGATGGCATCGATCAGTTCCCCTGGAGAAAATGGTGGACTCTGTGTCCTTATGCCTTGCTGAGTTGGCCCCCCTATGACACCCAAATTTATGTGGCAGTCAGGGCTTCATAGCATGGTGGGGTTGATGCTTGGCTGGAAAGTAGATAAGGTTGCCAACTCCAGGTGGGAAAATCCTGGAAATTTGAGAGATGGAGCCTGGAGAGGGTAAAGTTTGAGGAGGAGTGGGGCCTCAGACAGGTACAATGCCATAGACTGCTCTCCAAACCAGGCATTGTGTAATGGGGAACAACTGTTGCCAATCTCCAGGTGGAGGCTGGAGATCACTCAGAATTACAACTGCTCTCCAGATGGCATTGATTCGTTCCCCTGGAGAAAATGGTGGACTCTGTGTCCTTATCCCTTGCTGAGGTTGCCATGGCAAATTGATTCTGAGTGCCCACGGCCTTGGCACTCTCCCAGAGCTTCTTTCTAGCGCTCATTGTATTTATTCCACAATGGGCCTTATTCCTAGTATGGAATATAGCTAAGAATCTACCACATGCAAATTTTAGCATAACTTTTATCAAATATGTGCATCTGCCCTGGGGTGGATGCTTTAAAACCTGAAGAGTGGAGCTAGATAAAACTTTCTGAAGCAACCTCTTTAAAACACTACTAAAATACATGTTTGGTTGATGCAGTAGAATGACATCTTACCATGTTGATATTCTCTGCATGTTTAAAATGATGTTAAACATTAGCAAATTATTGTTAATTAAGGAAGGCTGAGCAAAGCAATTAGAACCAAGTGCCAAATACAAGAACAAAAGGTCATTCATACACAGAAGGGCACCAAAGTACTGCAGATAAGAGTTCTTTACTTAATGCACTTGAACAGAAAATACAGTTAGGAAATTATTACATCTGGCAATGTGGTCTGCAGCTTTTTCATTCATAGAGCTGGCAATAAAAAATAATCTAAACCCTGTATTCTTTCAAAATGTCCTTTATCCATATCAATTTTCATTAAACAAAGATGATTCCCAAATCAGAGGAAAATGGTTTGGATACTAGCTGTAGAGTTGTTCTTTGTTTCCTGTAAATATTTTTAATTATAACAGTAATTTTCAGATTTAATGCTTTCAAGAAACTTTCCTTGTCCCCTTTTTCTGCCAAGGAACACCTGCATGTGCAGAGGAATCTAAGAAACTTTTGATTATGTACTATTGGTTCATATAGGATACTAGTCAAACCTTTTAGGCTTCACCATTGTCACTCCTCACAGTAAAATTTAATGTTTTGTGCCAGCCAATCCAATTGCTGTTAAATTCTACAGCTGATATAAATTCTACAGATTATGTTTAACTAATATTTCTTAGTTTGAACCATTTATTCGAGTTTTGCTAGTCATGAAAGTGGTGATTCTTAAGAAGATAATTACATACCACTTCCACATTCCACACTTTATAATGCTCCTGTGGAATTGTAGCTTACTGTAGTAGACAAATATATCCCTCATCATTGCCCTGTATAAACAGATTATACACCCAAGATGTGCATTTCTGTAGCAGCACTGTACAGCAGAAAACTCATTGGTCAGCTGTTCCCACTGATATTCTAATTGATAATCTCCAAAGGAACCCCAAGACTTCTGGAAAATTTATAAATTACAAGTGGGGACTCGCAAGAAACTTGTGGGGGGGATATCTCTCGACCTTTGTTTCCTCCTCTTGGTGTGTCTTCTGTGTCTCTCATGCTTTCTCCACCCTGCCAGCCCTTTTCTTACTCTCTCCCCATGCCTGTCACTCTCCTTGCTCCCAGCCCAATCTCTCTCGTTCTACCCCTATCACTCTCTTTCTGTCCTTCTACCAGTCAATCTCTCTCTCTCTCTCTCTCTCTTTCTGTCCCCCACCAAAGCTCCTTCTAAGCTGTGGAGTCTTAAATTCTACTTTGTGAGCTACTGGCATTAAATTTGTGAGTGAGCGATTTGGCTACTGCATATATTAGTTTGCTCTGGAGCCATTCTTCCTGAGCTGAGACAAAAAAGTATGAGCCGGAGGTTAAAACACTGTGAGCTAGCTCACACTAACTCAGCTTAGAGGGAACACTGCCCCCACCCCATAACTCTCTTTCTTCCACCCCTCCCCAGCATTCTCTCTTTCTCTTTGTCAACCCCCACCCCTGCCAAGGCTTCCCTCCCCCCTCACTTTCCTTGCAAGCTTTCCTGGAGCTACTCAGGGCAGGCCAGATAACCTTCCCTCTCCTCCTTCACTGGCTCACCTGGAGCAGCCATTCTTCTGTAGCCCAGTGGATTCTCCCATTGGTGAGTTGGGAAGCCACATTCCTGTCACCCGCTTTTCTGCCAGAGGCCTTGGTGGGGATGCTTCCCTCTGGCTCTGGGGAGGGCTGTGGTTGCAGCAGCTTCCCCCGTGGCTCCAGCGGCCTCCCTTGTGGTCCCACTGGCATGGGAAGCTGCAGCCTGGTTGTTCCCAGCCTCACTTGCTTAGGGAAATATGAGGCCGAATGGTCTTGGTAAGTTTTGTTCTCTGCACATGCACAGGGAATGGTCTTTTACTTTTGGAGGGATTTAAACATCCCCTGTGTATTTATTTATTTAAACATGTAAGATTTTTCTGCACACCTGGGGAGTGTAAATGTGCAGAAAGATCTTTTTTCCCCTCCATGTACCCCCTTGTCTGTGGAAATAAGTATCTACACACAGGGGCCCATGTTGAGAATTAGGTATGTAGATATTACAACAAAAATGTCTCTCTGGAAACACAGTGGCAATGCTGTTTAGCACTCATGCCATGCTATTCCCCCCCCCCCAATCTCTTAATATGCTTTCCCACCATCTTTTTATTTCCACAGTTTTCCCATGTTTTATTTGCAGACTTACGTGTGAAATAGGGATTCTAATGCACAAATATTAGTAATTGTATCTACGATACAATACAGTGGTAGGTCTTCACGATTAATGAAAAATAAAATAATTTATTTGTGGTATAGTGATAAAGAATTAAAAGCATGTGGAACTTTCAGATTCCTTCTAACACCTCTGCTCAATGAAAATGAGATATACTGTGATAATACTGGATCACTTTTCATACTTAGATTCATTGGCTTAATTCAGCCATCATGTCATGCTTAAAGGAAAGTTGACCATAATGCCAGTCTTCATTGGCATTGTCTGAACTGGGTTTGCAAGCCATGAGTTGTGCTGTCATTTGGTGTGTGATGTCCAGATTGGCAAACTAAATTGGACATTCCTTCACCTCTGGATGCTACTGCATTTAGAGACAGGCATGCTGAACAAACAGAAACAAAAGCAGAGAAGCAGCTTTGCACCATCATCTATCCAGTTGTTTGGCAACTCAAACTATTGTTTGAGCTCAAAACAACAGTTTGCATAGGCCATGATTTGGCATGTATGAACAAATGTTTGTGCAACATTCGACTTATTGGTTACTTCTTATGGTCTTTCTTACACAGCTGAACTGTACCATAATATGAGGACACTTCTTGATAAAGTGTTTTAAACCCCATTGATTTCATGGTAAATCAATGGCACTTAATCATATTTATGTCTGACTGGATCATGCCAAAATGTTTTGTGAGTTATCATGCTCTTAAAGCAAAGCAGTGTCTACCTGCAATCTACCCATTCAGGTAACCAAGCAGCCTAAAAAGTCAATTCAGCTACTACTATGCCATATTTATAAATCTCTAAAATAGAGACTCTCTCTCTTCCTGTTGCACACTGTTGACATAGCTTGGAGAGATATCTGGAAGGGCTCTGAATGATTCAGTTGACATTTGTTGATGTATGCATAGGAAATACTAGGAATTTGAGTCATTTCCTATAATGATTTTTTAATATTCTCCTTCTGCTTTAAAATAATATTACTAGGTCCATTAAAATGTAGTGTTGATATAATTTATCCTCATGCCCAAGGGAAAGATAATTGAGGGTCCCCCCCCCTACTCTAGGGTCCATAATACCTGCCCAAAATACTGTACTTTGGGAGTGTTGATAGGGGATGGATGAGGGACTCTTTCTGCAATCTTGTTTTTCTAAACAAATGTTTACATTATAACGAATTTGCAAGTTTAATCAAGAACATTATTACTAAAAGCATCTGGGGGGAAAGCTTTTAAGGAACTTTTCTCCCTCAGTCTTCTACTATTCAAGCCACCTGTCTCAATATTCAGGTAACATGCTTTCCAGTGAATTTAATTTTTTTTTAAAGAGTGGGTAATTTAAAAAGGCATTGTAATTTTATTTTCTGTGGAAGTTAGAAGTGTGTGTAAAAAAAGTGTGAAAAAATGACAATTTAGACATTCTTTGACCTATGAATGAGATAGCTAATTTTATTTAATATTAAGCATTTTCAATATATGAATTTCTACTAGATCTGATCTTGGATCCCCCAGATAATCTTTGAAATGATTAATGTAGCTAGCTATAAGGAGCTCTGAATTTGATCAGAAAGACTACAGCTTGAGAATGAGGGAAACAGTCCAAGGCATCCTGGATGTGTGGAGATAACGATACAGCTCTCTGGATTATGGTGCATGTTTTTATACTGATTGTTGAGTTTGGAAATCAAAAGTTTGGGATTTAAAGAGAGCCAGTGTGATGGAGTTGCTAGGGTTTTATGCAGATGATATTCACATTTCTACTTAGCTATGAAACTGATGGCATAGCCTTAAACTAAATACTCTGTCTCTCAGAGCCATTATGAATTCTGAATATTACTATGAATTCCTTGAAGAAAGGGCAGTATATAAATAGCTTTGTTTCTTCATTGTTTTATTATAATGAAAAGTCATTATTTCCTCTCTCCCCTCCTATTTCTGATTATTTAGCCAAGTTAAAGTGGTCTTCCTCTGCTCTACTCTTTGGAATTCCAGTTCTTGCACATATGAAGCATCTCCTATTAATCATCTGGTGAATTGTGTCTCCACAAAAGCTCCTTTTCTTGTTATTGGGTTTATTTCTTAGAATTTTTAGTATATCTCAGGCATCCTTATGCTGTATAATGCCAGGTTTTCTGGAATGGTCTCTCGAGGGGAAAGGGTACTATTGACAGCTGGCCTGGCAAGTGGATGGAGACATTAGTGTATGCATCTGTGTCTCAAAAGATGTTAAAATAATGTGCTCTCCATATGACTTGGATGTGTTTTTCTTGTAATTTGCTAATTTTATTTTTGTCTCAGCCTTTTCTTGTTGCAGCATAAGAAAGATAAACTTCAGAAGTGATGACATATCAAGTCACTTTCCCCTGGTAGTGAGTCCCTTAGAACTATGTTACTTCTCCTCCAAAATAATTTTATGAATGATCAGTTTAAAAACTGAGAGGCCAGGATGGGTAGATATGTGCTGAGAGAGGCAATTTTAACATTTTGAGAAGAGGAAACAGATCACTGGCAAAATGGATTGTTGATGAGATAAAAGGGTGAGCAAACAAAATGTTTTATGATGCAGCAAATCCTTATTTAAAAATAATATGTTTCAAAGATGTTTCAAAGATCCAGGGCCAAATTACAGGACTGGAGCAACCAGGGAGCTTAAGAGGACTGGAGACACCTTGAGAGGCCTTGATGGAAAATGAATGCTGAACCAGACAGTACCTAGCATAGATCTCAAACCTATGGTATGAAAGCCTGTGAGTGACACAGTTCTGACAGTGTTTCCGATTTTTTTTTTTTTGCTGTCTAGCTCATCCAGCCAGATTATATGAGATAACAATTTAAGGTAATGGAGCCCTTAACTCCTAGGACTGAACCTAAAGAGAACGATTTGGCCATTAGCTGTGACAGTTTGCTAGATCCTTTGTGCATAAATTCTATCTGATTCAGTCCAAATAGGAGTCAATTTTAAATGCAGGTCAAGAGTTAATGGTGCCAGTATCACTGTATCATGGTTGTGAAAGCCATCACCTATATATCGGAACCCTACCCCTCTCTGTTGGTTAGACATTACTGAGAAAAAGTTACCTGGATTGTGACGTATTCCTGGGCAGAAAGATTTTGTTCTTGACTTTTTGGAGGCAGACCACTATTTAAAGAATCCTCTTATTAAGATCCAGCCAACTGACTACAGATTGGCCTGAGGGAGGCGGGTATTGAAGAAATAGTGGTCAGGTATTACTGGATATCACATCTGCCCTTGCCCTATTTTAATCTGGTTTCAGGTTTGCTTTTGGGACACAGACAGCATTAGTTAACCAAGTTGCAGATGGATAAATGCAGTGCTTCATTGCTAATTATAATGGATTTATCTGCATAGAATCATAGAATCACAGAGTTGGAAGGGGCCATACAGGCCATCTAGTCCAACCCCCTGCTCAATGCAGGATCAGCCTAGAGCATCCCTGATGGCTGTTCGTCCAGCCACTGCTTGAAGGCTGCCAGTAAGGGGGAGCTTAGCACCTCCCTAGGCAGCTGATTTCACTGCTGAACTACTCTTACTGTAAAACTTTTCTCTAATATCCAACCAGTACCTTTCTGTCTATAATGTGTAAGCCCATTGTTGGGAATCCGGTCTTCTGCTGCTAACGGGAACAGCTCCCTGCCCTCCTCTAAATACCAGCCTTTCAAATATTTAAAGAGAGCAATCATGTCCCATCTCAAACTCCTCTTCTCCAGACTGAACGTTCCCAAGTCCCTCAGCCTTTCCCCATAGGGCTTGGTCTTCAGTCCCCAATCATCCTCACTGTTCAAAACCCGCATCTGTTTTGAAGTGAGGCCTCCAGAACTCCACACAGTAATCCAGATGCAGCCTGACCAATGCAGTGTACAGTGGGACTGTGACATTTTGTGATTTCGATGCTATGCCTCTGTTGATAACACCCTAAGACCACATTAGCCATTTTGCTGCTGCATCACAGTGACTGCTCATATTTAGCTTACAGCCCACCCATACCCCAAGACATTGTTCACACACACTGCTACCCAGAAGTGTATCCCCCATCCAGTATTCATGCTTCTTATTTTTGTTACCTAGATGTAGAACTCTGCGCTTATTCTTGTTGAATTGCATCTTGTTCACTTCCACCCAATTTTTCAATGTGTTCAGATCTGATTGAATTTTATCTCTATCTTTTGAGGTGTTTGCTACTCCTTCCAGTTTGGTGTCATCTGCAGATTTAATGAGTATTCCCTCCACTCCCTCATCCAGGTCATTTCTAAAAACATTGTAAAGTACTAAGCCCAGAACCAAGCCCTCTGGCACCCCACTGGACACCTCTCTCCCATCAAATGAAATGCTACTGACAACTGTTGTTTGGCTGTGGTTCTCCAACCAGTTCTCTATCCACCTAACTGTCATAGAGTTTGGGTTGCCAGGTCCCTCCTGGCCACTGGTGGAAAATGGGGGGGGGGGGTGCCAGATCCAGGCTGGGAAACTCCTGAAGATTTGGGGATGGAGCCTGGGGAGGACAGGAACCTTAGTGCGGTACAATGTCATAGCGTCTACACTCCAAAGTATCCATTTTCTCCAGGGAAACTAATCTCTGTCGTCTGGAGATGAACTGTAATTCCAAGGGATCCCCAGGAGGCTGGTGTCCCTTCATAGAGTCCAGTCTACAGTCATCCAGTTTACCCATCAGAACATCATGGGGAATCTTTGATACTGTGAAATATTCTATTTTGTTACATTGTTTGGAGAATATGATGCATGTTAAAATGTAGCTCTCCGGTGATTTCACTCATCCTTCTTAAACAGAGTTGTTGTTGGAAATAACTGAAGCAGTTCCTTGACAGTTGACATGTGGCTCAAGGTGCCATCTTTTTACATGTAATTTAACACCCAGTTCTATATTTCATTAATTCACCCTCAAGGAGAGTGAGAAGGAGAAAGAAGCAGGAAAAGAGGGAGAGGGTATGGGGAAAAGGAATAAGGAAATCGTGGGGAAAATTAGATGCCACCCACAAGTCCTTGTGGGTCTTTCTCATGTAAACGAGAGAAAACGAGAATGGCTGACCATGAGGGCTCCGATGATTTCCTCTCTGAAGGAGAGAGAGAAGCCTCTTTTGCCATGGAGGGCACAGCTACCGTGCCAAAGAAAATGGATGTGAGGAAATCTGCCTCCTTAAAGGCCAAAGCCGCACCAAAGGAAAAGCGTGCGAAGAAATGGCCTCATTCTCTGCCTGCGCCGGGAACCACAGGCGCCATCTTGGATTTTCAGAGGCCCTCGGAGACAGAGGGGGAAGGCTGCGGGGCAGCTACGTCCGCTTCCATAAGCCAGGGCATGAGTGCCGATGATGGGCAGGAGATCCCTAACACTCAGATCGTGACTTGGGGAGAGCGACCACCATCACCAATCCACCAACCGGAAGTCCCACTATAAATACACCTTGATGGGGCCCGAACTGACAGAGACTGACCAAAAGAGAGATCTTGGAGTCGTAGTACATAACTCACTAAAAATGTCTAGACAGTGTGCAACTGCAATAAAAAGGCCAATAAAAAGGCCAACAGGATTATTAAAAAGGGAATTGAAAACAGATCAGCCAGTATCATAATGCGGCTGTATAAATCAATGGTGCAACCTCATTTGGAGTACTGCGTATGGTCACTGCACCTCAAAAAGGTTATTATAGCATTGGAAAAAGTGCAGAAAAGGGCAACTAGAATGATAAAAGGGTTGGAACACTTTCCCTATGAAGAAAGGTTAAAGCACTTGAGGCTCTTTATCTTGGAGTAATGACGACTGACAGGTGACATGATCGAGGTTTATAAAATCATGCATGGGATAGAGCAGGTTGAGAAAGAAGTACTTTTCTCCCTTTCTCACAATACAAGAACTCGTGGGCATTCAAAATTGCTGAGCAGTCAGGTTAGAACAGATAAAAGGACTTCACCCAAAGAGTGATTAACACATGGAATTCACTGCCATAGGAGATGGTGGCAGCTACAAGCATGGACGGCTTCAAGAGGGAATTAGATAAACATATGGAGCAGAGGTCCATCAGTGGCTATTGGCCACAAGGTATAGATAGGAACTCTCTGTCTGGGGCAAGTGATGCACTGTATTCTTGGTGCTTGGGGTAGCAACAGTGAGAGAGTTTCTGGTGTCCTGGTCCCACTGCTGGACCTCCTGATGGCACCTGGTATTTTTGGCCACTGCGTGACAAGAGTGTTGGACTGGATGGGCAACTGGCCTGATCCAACATGGGCTTCTCTGATGTTCTTATGTTCTTATTTTTATATTTGTTTATGGGTTTGTTTTATTTTAGAAACATATGCATTTTGGGCTGTATTTGTTAATATCACTGCATATGACTATCTTCTATATCTTCTGTGTGTCTGTATTATTGTTTGTTCCTTAATAAAAGCTAGAGTAATTGTATGTATGGTACATAACCCTTTAATGTAATATTTAAAAAACTGACACATGGTGGGAGACCCATGAAGATTCATGGAAGAGTCTCCATCCTCCTGGTTACTGCCACCTCACCTCATTACTATCACACCTACTCTTACTCCTTTTCCTGACCAGCTCTGAGACCCCACACTGGCAGGTTCCTCAGTATGCATTTTGTCTATTACATAAATCGGTAGCTAAACTCCAACCAGGGATTCCCCCCCCCCACATTACTATATTTTGGATTTTTTTCAAACTCCCTCATTTTTTGTTATGATATTGGATTTTTCTGGAAGCCTGGAATTCCTAAAGGTTTCTTCATTGCTGATCCTGTTGCACAGATTTTGTTAGAAGTACACAAGACAGTTCTTGACTGTTAGATATAGGCTTGGATCCAGCAATGCACAAAAATAAATGGACTTACCCTGATTCTGCTTGCCAAGATCATGCATAACACCTAGCACATTCCTTCCAATATAGTACCCAGAAATTGGTTGCACAAGGTCTTGTACAGACAGATTGCAGGTGAAGATTTAATACGTTTGACTGTTCATGTGGCTACTTTGATCTTTTTCTTGCATTTGCACTTGTGCAAGTAGGGTTGCCAGGTCTACTAACCTGCCGGCAGGGGGTGGGAGGGAGCCTTCCGGGAGGGTGGGATGACATTGCTCTGCATGACATCATCAGCACAATGATGTCACGCAGAAGTGACATCATCATGTCGGGTGTGTTGCCATGTGACATGTCTAGCATGATGATATCACTTCTGCATCATGTCATCATGCTGATGATGTCAATGAGGGAGGGGGCTGTTTGGGGTGGGGCTTCCCTCACTGGCCAGCTAGCTGGCAGTGGATTGGAGCCCCAAAAATTGGGGGAAACCCCACCCCGACCGGGGGTCTGCAACCAGTGTTCCCTCTAAGTTGACTTAGTGTGAGCTAGCTCACAGTTTTTTAGCCTCCGGCTCACACATTTTTGTCCTAGCTCAGAAAGGATGGCTCCAGAGCAAACGAACTGATGCGGTAGCCAAATCGCTCGCTCACAACTTTAATGCCAGTAGCTCACAAAAAAGAATTCTTGCTCACATGACTCCACAGCTTAGAGGGAACATTGCTGGCAACCCTATGTGCAAAAGCTGTAACACAAATGGACATTTTGCGCTGGATCCAACCCATAGTGATTAGAGAACCATCCAATTTGCATTAGAGGTTTTTATTGACTCCTTTTGGGTACTTTTCCAGAGACAGTTGAATACTACAAATGCATATCCAGAAGCTCAGAAAATATCTTTTTTGCTTTAGGAACTTTAGGAAAACTGTGAAACACCCTTCCTACAATACCTAAATAGTAGATGTGTATAGACATAACACTTCATTATGTTTTCTCCTGATTCTTGTTGTCTGTGTAGACACACTATAGATGAAAATAAGTAAAACATTTATTTATTAGATTCATTGAAGATGAAAGGAAATCTGACAAAACATCATTGGATCAAATCCTAATTAGTAAAGAATACACAAACAGGACTACACATGAAGTTGTCTTATACTAAGACCATTGGACTATTGAGGTTAGTATTGCAGGGTTGCCACTTTTTGGAAAGTCAGGAAAAGTCAGGGAAATGAAAATTGGTCAGGGAAAGTCAGGGAAATTGTGATTAAAATATATTCAAGCAGTGGATTTTTTACCTGCTGCTGCAAGAGCATGATCTGTTCTTGTGGCAACAGGAATAGAGAAGTAGCAGAATACAAGTAGAACTTAATGATGCCCTTTCCCAACCATTTTAGATAGAACGTTTATATAATTTTTAGTGTACCTTTAAAACAATAACAAAAATGTTATGTCATTTGTTAGCATTCGAAGGCTGCGGTCACACGTAACAGAAGCCACACAAGTGAGACGGAAGACAGCCGGAGTTTCCGGGCGCGATCTCACCAGCACATCTGGGAAGCGTAGCACTCCCGTGGCTCAACCGAGGCTTCCAGCCGAAACTGCGTGGCAAAAAACTAGTACCTTGGAGGTACTAGTTTCCGGAAACTGCGGGGCAAGGGCAGGCGTCTGATCGCGTTTCCGGTGGCATCCGGCGCCCGCCCATGTCCCCTTGCAAATAAGGTGTGTTTTTTTTGTCCAAGTCTCTGTGGATGCGCATGCGCACCCAACGGAGCATGCGCATTTGTCATGTACACAAAAATAAAAAACAATTTGCCGCGGCGCGCGCTTCTTTGTTGAGCGCCGGCTTGTCCTGTGATCGGCACCTCTCCCTTGCCATGGAACCTCCACGGTACCTCCACAGGACATCTGATCACGTAACTGCGCAGTAGTTTGCCCCAGAGCAAACAGCCACGCTTCTCCTCTGCAGTTTCCTGCCCGTGTGACCGGGGCCAAAGTTTACTTGAATTGAAATTTGTATCTTGGTGTAATTTTTGGTGCAATTGCAAAACAGATTTATATTTGAATGGTGGTCAGGGAAATTGACAAATGTTGGTCAGGGAAAGTCAGGGAAATGAAAAATAAAATTTTAGTGGCAACCCTGTATTGTCTAATCTAACTGCCAGCAGCTGTTTAGGGTCTCAGATGGAGGTTTTTCACATTACCTACCAGCTATCTATCTATATATCTAATAGTGAAGTGGCCCCCATGCTTGCGGATACCTAAATCCGCGCATCGGGGGCACCTGGGGGGGAGGGGGGTTTTGTGCACACTTGGGGCAGTCCCCAGGTGTGCACAAAAATCTGAAAGCTTTAAAAAACTATCAGGGGAATATTAAAATCCCCCCAAAACTAAAAGAGTGTTCCCTGCGTATGCGCAGGGAACACTCTTGGAACGGCTTCGCTTCAGTGCGGGGGGAGGGGAGAGAGAGATCGGCGAAAGCCGCAGGCCTCACTTCGGAGGCAAAAGGGGGGGAGAGACTGCCGAGGCTCCTTGGAGCCGGGGGGGAAGAGAGAGACTGGCGAGGCCCGGCGGCTGCAAGCCACGTGGGCCTCGCTTCGGAG